>NW_025964057.1:0-265000 GCF_023055435.1 Haliotis rufescens
GTTGCAAGAATCAAGAAGATAAGACCAACATAAATACAAATTATGTGCATGGGTATTTTAAAAAGTTCACCTGAATGCAGTTTGCCCTTTCCTGGACTCCGACAATAACAGTGCTTTTGAATTTCACAAATCTTAGTGACAAGGCGGGTTACAAGCATAAAGCCACATAATATACAATTTATGTGTATGGGTATTCTCAAAAGTTCACCTGAATGCCGTTTGAACTTCCCAAGGCTAATACACCGCACCACTCCGAGAGCAGCAAGTTGAAAGAGAGAACCTACTTCTGCTGTACAAACCTAGGCCTACGAGAAGAGTGAGGAACAAATTAGCATTAAACTTGGGAAGCAATAACAATGCGGTTTCGATTTAATGAAATCTATAGATCAGTTATAGAAACGGCTACATGGTGGGTTATAGTTATAGGAATCAACCAGGAAGATAAGACCAACATAATATTCAATTTATGTTTCTGAGAGGTTACCCTCAATGTAGTTTGCCCTTTCTAACCACTGCCATGAATGGTAGGCCAAAGGACGGTATAATTATGGTTCCTGTGAAAAGGGTTTTTGGAAAAGCTCACCTCAAAGCATTCAGACCTTGCCTGGGCTAATACACCGCGCCTTTCCCTCCACGGCAAGTTATATTGCTGTACAAACCTAGGCTTGCGAGATGGAATAGCATGGAAACATTGTTCATACCATCACCTGGCATGTAGAGTAGTTATGAAGAGCAATTAGCGTTACCCAGCACTCACCGCGTGGAGGTTGCTCTTCGTGAGTGCCAAGGTCGAGTTGGAGATGAAAATCAATCAAACCACCCCAGCATAACAACACTCCAGGGCCGCAGGAAAGCTGTTTTCTCGCTTTGTATGGACTGTAGGGATGGATGTCAGCCACTGTGTGTGAAGGATCATGTCGATATGATGTAAAGTGGGTTATCCGTCTGTTTTTTATACTGTGGCTGTATCATTCATGACACGTGACACTGTTTCTCCAGTTGATAATTACACCAGTAATTGTCTTCGTATCGCCTGGTTTAGGGATTAAAATTAGCTTGTCTGCTTGAATGGAGGTTTAAAAAACACAGCCAGTGGAATGTGTCAAGTAAGTCGTCTAAGCGATGTCCAAAGGATTAGTTATCAAAGCATGTGCTTCCTTTGAAACTGTTTGCCTTTGAATAAGAACTGCTCTATCCGGAATCTTTAAGAAAACAATAAAAGTGCTTTTTGATTTACAAAAATCTTCAGAGTAGTTACAAGGCGGGTTGCAAGAATCAAGAAGATAAGACCAACATAAATACAAATTATGTGCATGGGTATTTTAAAAAGTTCACCTGAATGCAGTTTGCCCTTTCCTGGACTCCGACAATAACAGTGCTTTTAAATTTCACAAATCTTAGTGACAAGGCGGGTTACAAGCATAAAGCCACATAATATACAATTTATGTGTATGGGTATTCTCAAAAGTTCACCTGAATGCCGTTTGAACTTCCCAAGGCTAATACACCGCACCACTCCGAGAGCAGCAAGTTGAAAGAGAGAACCTACTTCTGCTGTACAAACCTAGGCCTACGAGAAGAGTGAGGAACCAAACAGCATTCAACTTGGGAAGCAATAAAAATGCGGTTTCGATTTAATGAAATCTATAGATCAGTTATAGAAACGGCTACATGGTGGGTTATAGTTATAGGAATCAACCAGGAACATAAGACCAACATAATATTCAATTTATGTTTCTGAGAGGTTACCCTCAATGTAGTTTGCCCTTTCTAACCACTGCCATGAATGGTAGGCCAAAAGACGGTACAATTATGGTTCCTGTGAAAAGGGTATTTGGAAAAGCTCACCTCAAAGCATTCAGACCTTGCCTGGGCTAATACAACGCGCCTCTCCCTCAACGGCAAGTTATATTGCTGTACAAACCTAGGCTTGCGAATTGGAATAGCATGGAAACATTGTTCATACCATCACCTGGCATGTAGAGTAGTTATAAGAGCAATTAGCATTACCCACCACTCATCGCATGGAGGTTGATCTTCGTGAGTGCCAAGTTCGAATGAAGATGAAAATCAAACCACCCCAGCATAACAACACTCCAGGGCCGCAGAAAAGCTGTTTTCTCGCTTTGTATGGACTGTAGGGATGGATGTCAGCCACTGTGTGTGAAGGATCATGTGTCAAGTAAGTCGTCTGAGCGATGTCAAAAGGATTAGTTATCAAAGCATGTGCTTGCTTTGAAACTGTTTGCCTTTGAATAAGAACTGCTCTATCCGGAATCTTGAAGAAAACAATAAAAGTGCTTTTTGATTTTCAAAAATCTTCAGAGTAGTTACAAGGCGGGTTGCAAGAATCAAGAAGATGAGGCCAACATAATATACAATTTATGTGCATGGGTATTTTAAAAAGTTCACCTGAATGAAGTTTGCCCTTTCCTGGACTCCGAAAATGACAGTGCTTTTGATTTCAAAAATCTTAGTGACAATCCGGGTTACAAGCATAAAGCCACTTAATATACAATTTATGTGTATGGGTATTCACAAAAGTTTACCTGAATGCCGTTTGAACTTCCCAAGGCTAATAAACCGCACCACTCCGAGCTGTACAAACCTAGGCCTACGAGAAGAAATGAGGAACAAAATAGCGTTCAACTTGGGAAACAATAACAATGCGTTTTGATTTAAAGAAACCTATAGATTAGTTATAGAAACGGCTACATGGTGGGTTATAGTTATAGGAATCAAACAGGAAGATAAGATAATATTCAATTTATGTTTCTGATAGGGTCCCCTCAATGTAGTTTGCCCTTTTCTACCACTGCCATGAATAGTAGGCCAAAAGACGGTTCCTGTGAAAGGGTATTTGGAAAAGCTCACCTCAAAGCATTCTGACCTTGCCTGTGCTAATACACCGCGCCTCTCCCTCATCGGCAAGTTATATTGCTGTACACACCTAGGCTTGTGAGGTGGAATAGCATACAGCTTGGAAACTTGGTTCCCCTCAATATTGTTTGCCCTTTCCTACCACTGCCATGAATAGTAGGCCAAAAGACGGTTCCTGTGAAAGGGTATTTGGAAAAGCTCACCTCAAAGCATTCAGACCTTGCCTGAGCTAATACACCGCGCCTCTCCCTCAACGGCAAGTTATATTGCTGTACAAACCTAGGCTTGCGAGATAGTGGGCATACAACTTGGAAACATTGTTCATACCATCACCTGGCATGTAGTTATGAAGAGCAATTAACGTTACCCAGCACTCACCACGTGGAGGTTGCTCTTCGTGAGTGTCAAGGTCGAATGAAGATGAAAATCAATCAAACCACCCCAGCATAACAACACTCCAGGGCCGCAGAAAAGCTGTTTTCTCGCTTTGTATGGACTGTAGGGATGGATGTCAGCCACTGTGTGTGAAGGATCATGTCGATATGATGTAAAGTGGGCTATCCGCCTGTTTTTTATACTGTGGCTGTATCATCCATGACACGTGACACTGTTTCTCCAGTTGATAATTACACCAGTAATTGTCTTCGTATCGCCTGGTTTAGGGATTAAAATTAGCTTGTCTGCTTGAATGGAGGTTTAAAAAACACAGCCAGTGGAATGTGTCAAGTAAGTCGTCTAAGCGATGTCCAAAGGATTAGTTATCAAAGCATGTGCTTCCTTTGAAACTGTTTGCCTTTGAATAAGAACTGCTCTATCCGGAATCTTTAAGAAAACAATAAAAGTGCTTTTTGATTTACAAAAATCTTCAGAGTAGTTACAAGGCGGGTTGCAAGAATCAAGAAGATAAGACCAACATAAATACAAATTATGTGCATGGGTATTTTAAAAAGTTCACCTGAATGCAGTTTGCCCTTTCCTGGACTCCGACAATAACAGTGCTTTTGAATTTCACAAATCTTAGTGACAAGGCGGGTTACAAGCATAAAGCCACATAATATACAATTTATGTGTATGGGTATTCTCAAAAGTTCACCTGAATGCCGTTTGAACTTCCCAAGGCTAATACACCGCACCACTCCGAGAGCAGCAAGTTGAAAGAGAGAACCTACTTCTGCTGTACAAACCTAGGCCTACGAGAAGAGTGAGGAACAAATTAGCATTAAACTTGGGAAGCAATAACAATGCGGTTTCGATTTAATGAAATCTATAGATCAGTTATAGAAACGGCTACATGGTGGGTTATAGTTATAGGAATCAACCAGGAAGATAAGACCAACATAATATTCAATTTATGTTTCTGAGAGGTTACCCTCAATGTAGTTTGCCCTTTCTAACCACTGCCATGAATGGTAGGCCAAAGGACGGTATAATTATGGTTCCTGTGAAAAGGGTTTTTGGAAAAGCTCACCTCAAAGCATTCAGACCTTGCCTGGGCTAATACACCGCGCCTTTCCCTCCACGGCAAGTTATATTGCTGTACAAACCTAGGCTTGCGAGATGGAATAGCATGGAAACATTGTTCATACCATCACCTGGCATGTAGAGTAGTTATGAAGAGCAATTAGCGTTACCCAGCACTCACCGCGTGGAGGTTGCTCTTCGTGAGTGCCAAGGTCGAGTTGGAGATGAAAATCAATCAAACCACCCCAGCATAACAACACTCCAGGGCCGCAGGAAAGCTGTTTTCTCGCTTTGTATGGACTGTAGGGATGGATGTCAGCCACTGTGTGTGAAGGATCATGTCGATATGATGTAAAGTGGGTTATCCGTCTGTTTTTTATACTGTGGCTGTATCATTCATGACACGTGACACTGTTTCTCCAGTTGATAATTACACCAGTAATTGTCTTCGTATCGCCTGGTTTAGGGATTAAAATTAGCTTGTCTGCTTGAATGGAGGTTTAAAAAACACAGCCAGTGGAATGTGTCAAGTAAGTCGTCTAAGCGATGTCCAAAGGATTAGTTATCAAAGCATGTGCTTCCTTTGAAACTGTTTGCCTTTGAATAAGAACTGCTCTATCCGGAATCTTTAAGAAAACAATAAAAGTGCTTTTTGATTTACAAAAATCTTCAGAGTAGTTACAAGGCGGGTTGCAAGAATCAAGAAGATAAGACCAACATAAATACAAATTATGTGCATGGGTATTTTAAAAAGTTCACCTGAATGCAGTTTGCCCTTTCCTGGACTCCGACAATAACAGTGCTTTTGAATTTCACAAATCTTAGTGACAAGGCGGGTTACAAGCATAAAGCCACATAATATACAATTTATGTGTATGGGTATTCTCAAAAGTTCACCTGAATGCCGTTTGAACTTCCCAAGGCTAATACACCGCACCACTCCGAGAGCAGCAAGTTGAAAGAGAGAACCTACTTCTGCTGTACAAACCTAGGCCTACGAGAAGAGTGAGGAACAAATTAGCATTAAACTTGGGAAGCAATAACAATGCGGTTTCGATTTAATGAAATCTATAGATCAGTTATAGAAACGGCTACATGGTGGGTTATAGTTATAGGAATCAACCAGGAAGATAAGACCAACATAATATTCAATTTATGTTTCTGAGAGGTTACCCTCAATGTAGTTTGCCCTTTCTAACCACTGCCATGAATGGTAGGCCAAAGGACGGTATAATTATGGTTCCTGTGAAAAGGGTTTTTGGAAAAGCTCACCTCAAAGCATTCAGACCTTGCCTGGGCTAATACACCGCGCCTTTCCCTCCACGGCAAGTTATATTGCTGTACAAACCTAGGCTTGCGAGATGGAATAGCATGGAAACATTGTTCATACCATCACCTGGCATGTAGAGTAGTTATGAAGAGCAATTAGCGTTACCCAGCACTCACCGCGTGGAGGTTGCTCTTCGTGAGTGCCAAGGTCGAGTTGGAGATGAAAATCAATCAAACCACCCCAGCATAACAACACTCCAGGGCCGCAGGAAAGCTGTTTTCTCGCTTTGTATGGACTGTAGGGATGGATGTCAGCCACTGTGTGTGAAGGATCATGTCGATATGATGTAAAGTGGGTTATCCGTCTGTTTTTTATACTGTGGCTGTATCATTCATGACACGTGACACTGTTTCTCCAGTTGATAATTACACCAGTAATTGTCTTCGTATCGCCTGGTTTAGGGATTAAAATTAGCTTGTCTGCTTGAATGGAGGTTTAAAAAACACAGCCAGTGGAATGTGTCAAGTAAGTCGTCTAAGCGATGTCCAAAGGATTAGTTATCAAAGCATGTGCTTCCTTTGAAACTGTTTGCCTTTGAATAAGAACTGCTCTATCCGGAATCTTTAAGAAAACAATAAAAGTGCTTTTTGATTTACAAAAATCTTCAGAGTAGTTACAAGGCGGGTTGCAAGAATCAAGAAGATAAGACCAACATAAATACAAATTATGTGCATGGGTATTTTAAAAAGTTCACCTGAATGCAGTTTGCCCTTTCCTGGACTCCGACAATAACAGTGCTTTTAAATTTCACAAATCTTAGTGACAAGGCGGGTTACAAGCATAAAGCCACATAATATACAATTTATGTGTATGGGTATTCTCAAAAGTTCACCTGAATGCCGTTTGAACTTCCCAAGGCTAATACACCGCACCACTCCGAGAGCAGCAAGTTGAAAGAGAGAACCTACTTCTGCTGTACAAACCTAGGCCTACGAGAAGAGTGAGGAACCAAACAGCATTCAACTTGGGAAGCAATAAAAATGCGGTTTCGATTTAATGAAATCTATAGATCAGTTATAGAAACGGCTACATGGTGGGTTATAGTTATAGGAATCAACCAGGAACATAAGACCAACATAATATTCAATTTATGTTTCTGAGAGGTTACCCTCAATGTAGTTTGCCCTTTCTAACCACTGCCATGAATGGTAGGCCAAAAGACGGTACAATTATGGTTCCTGTGAAAAGGGTATTTGGAAAAGCTCACCTCAAAGCATTCAGACCTTGCCTGGGCTAATACAACGCGCCTCTCCCTCAACGGCAAGTTATATTGCTGTACAAACCTAGGCTTGCGAATTGGAATAGCATGGAAACATTGTTCATACCATCACCTGGCATGTAGAGTAGTTATAAGAGCAATTAGCATTACCCACCACTCATCGCATGGAGGTTGATCTTCGTGAGTGCCAAGTTCGAATGAAGATGAAAATCAAACCACCCCAGCATAACAACACTCCAGGGCCGCAGAAAAGCTGTTTTCTCGCTTTGTATGGACTGTAGGGATGGATGTCAGCCACTGTGTGTGAAGGATCATGTGTCAAGTAAGTCGTCTGAGCGATGTCAAAAGGATTAGTTATCAAAGCATGTGCTTGCTTTGAAACTGTTTGCCTTTGAATAAGAACTGCTCTATCCGGAATCTTGAAGAAAACAATAAAAGTGCTTTTTGATTTTCAAAAATCTTCAGAGTAGTTACAAGGCGGGTTGCAAGAATCAAGAAGATGAGGCCAACATAATATACAATTTATGTGCATGGGTATTTTAAAAAGTTCACCTGAATGAAGTTTGCCCTTTCCTGGACTCCGAAAATGACAGTGCTTTTGATTTCAAAAATCTTAGTGACAATCCGGGTTACAAGCATAAAGCCACTTAATATACAATTTATGTGTATGGGTATTCACAAAAGTTTACCTGAATGCCGTTTGAACTTCCCAAGGCTAATAAACCGCACCACTCCGAGCTGTACAAACCTAGGCCTACGAGAAGAAATGAGGAACAAAATAGCGTTCAACTTGGGAAACAATAACAATGCGTTTTGATTTAAAGAAACCTATAGATTAGTTATAGAAACGGCTACATGGTGGGTTATAGTTATAGGAATCAAACAGGAAGATAAGATAATATTCAATTTATGTTTCTGATAGGGTCCCCTCAATGTAGTTTGCCCTTTTCTACCACTGCCATGAATAGTAGGCCAAAAGACGGTTCCTGTGAAAGGGTATTTGGAAAAGCTCACCTCAAAGCATTCTGACCTTGCCTGTGCTAATACACCGCGCCTCTCCCTCATCGGCAAGTTATATTGCTGTACACACCTAGGCTTGTGAGGTGGAATAGCATACAGCTTGGAAACTTGGTTCCCCTCAATATTGTTTGCCCTTTCCTACCACTGCCATGAATAGTAGGCCAAAAGACGGTTCCTGTGAAAGGGTATTTGGAAAAGCTCACCTCAAAGCATTCAGACCTTGCCTGAGCTAATACACCGCGCCTCTCCCTCAACGGCAAGTTATATTGCTGTACAAACCTAGGCTTGCGAGATAGTGGGCATACAACTTGGAAACATTGTTCATACCATCACCTGGCATGTAGTTATGAAGAGCAATTAACGTTACCCAGCACTCACCACGTGGAGGTTGCTCTTCGTGAGTGTCAAGGTCGAATGAAGATGAAAATCAATCAAACCACCCCAGCATAACAACACTCCAGGGCCGCAGAAAAGCTGTTTTCTCGCTTTGTATGGACTGTAGGGATGGATGTCAGCCACTGTGTGTGAAGGATCATGTCGATATGATGTAAAGTGGGCTATCCGCCTGTTTTTTATACTGTGGCTGTATCATCCATGACACGTGACACTGTTTCTCCAGTTGATAATTACACCAGTAATTGTCTTCGTATCGCCTGGTTTAGGGATTAAAATTAGCTTGTCTGCTTGAATGGAGGTTTAAAAAACACAGCCAGTGGAATGTGTCAAGTAAGTCGTCTAAGCGATGTCCAAAGGATTAGTTATCAAAGCATGTGCTTCCTTTGAAACTGTTTGCCTTTGAATAAGAACTGCTCTATCCGGAATCTTTAAGAAAACAATAAAAGTGCTTTTTGATTTACAAAAATCTTCAGAGTAGTTACAAGGCGGGTTGCAAGAATCAAGAAGATAAGACCAACATAAATACAAATTATGTGCATGGGTATTTTAAAAAGTTCACCTGAATGCAGTTTGCCCTTTCATGGACTCCGACAATAACAGTGCTTTTGAATTTCACAAATCTTAGTGACAAGGCGGGTTACAAGCATAAAGCCACATAATATACAATTTATGTGTATGGGTATTCTCAAAAGTTCACCTGAATGCCGTTTGAACTTCCCAAGGCTAATACACCGCACCACTCCGAGAGCAGCAAGTTGAAAGAGAGAACCTACTTCTGCTGTACAAACCTAGGCCTACGAGAAGAGTGAGGAACAAATTAGCATTCAACTTGGGAAGCAATAACAATGCGGTTTCGATTTAATGAAATCTATAGATCAGTTATAGAAACGGCTACATGGTGGGTTATAGTTATAGGAATCAACCAGGAAGATAAGACCAACATAATATTCAATTTATGTTTCTGAGAGGTTACCCTCAATGTAGTTTGCCCTTTCTAACCACTGCCATGAATGGTAGGCCAAAGGACGGTATAATTATGGTTCCTGTGAAAAGGGTTTTTGGAAAAGCTCACCTCAAAGCATTCAGACCTTGCCTGGGCTAATACACCGCGCCTTTCCCTCCACGGCAAGTTATATTGCTGTACAAACCTAGGCTTTCGAGATGGAATAGCATGGAAACATTGTTCATACCATCACCTGGCATGTAGAGTAGTTATGAAGAGCAATTAGCGTTACCCAGCACTCACCGCGTGGAGGTTGCTCTTCGTGAGTGCCAAGGTCGAGTTGGAGATGAAAATCAATCAAACCACCCCAGCATAACAACACTCCAGGGCCGCAGGAAAGCTGTTTTCTCGCTTTGTATGGACTGTAGGGATGGATGTCAGCCACTGTGTGTGAAGGATCATGTCGATATGATGTAAAGTGGGTTATCCGTCTGTTTTTTATACTGTGGCTGTATCATTCATGACACGTGACACTGTTTCTCCAGTTGATAATTACACCAGTAATTGTCTTCGTATCGCCTGGTTTAGGGATTAAAATTAGCTTGTCTGCTTGAATGGAGGTTTAAAAAACACAGCCAGTGGAATGTGTCAAGTAAGTCGTCTAAGCGATGTCCAAAGGATTAGTTATCAAAGCATGTGCTTCCTTTGAAACTGTTTGCCTTTGAATAAGAACTGCTCTATCCGGAATCTTTAAGAAAACAATAAAAGTGCTTTTTGATTTACAAAAATCTTCAGAGTAGTTACAAGGCGGGTTGCAAGAATCAAGAAGATAAGACCAACATAAATACAAATTATGTGCATGGGTATTTTAAAAAGTTCACCTGAATGCAGTTTGCCCTTTCCTGGACTCCGACAATAACAGTGCTTTTAAATTTCACAAATCTTAGTGACAAGGCGGGTTACAAGCATAAAGCCACATAATATACAATTTATGTGTATGGGTATTCTCAAAAGTTCACCTGAATGCCGTTTGAACTTCCCAAGGCTAATACACCGCACCACTCCGAGAGCAGCAAGTTGAAAGAGAGAACCTACTTCTGCTGTACAAACCTAGGCCTACGAGAAGAGTGAGGAACCAAACAGCATTCAACTTGGGAAGCAATAAAAATGCGGTTTCGATTTAATGAAATCTATAGATCAGTTATAGAAACGGCTACATGGTGGGTTATAGTTATAGGAATCAACCAGGAACATAAGACCAACATAATATTCAATTTATGTTTCTGAGAGGTTACCCTCAATGTAGTTTGCCCTTTCTAACCACTGCCATGAATGGTAGGCCAAAAGACGGTACAATTATGGTTCCTGTGAAAAGGGTATTTGGAAAAGCTCACCTCAAAGCATTCAGACCTTGCCTGGGCTAATACAACGCGCCTCTCCCTCAACGGCAAGTTATATTGCTGTACAAACCTAGGCTTGCGAATTGGAATAGCATGGAAACATTGTTCATACCATCACCTGGCATGTAGAGTAGTTATAAGAGCAATTAGCATTACCCACCACTCATCGCATGGAGGTTGATCTTCGTGAGTGCCAAGTTCGAATGAAGATGAAAATCAAACCACCCCAGCATAACAACACTCCAGGGCCGCAGAAAAGCTGTTTTCTCGCTTTGTATGGACTGTAGGGATGGATGTCAGCCACTGTGTGTGAAGGATCATGTGTCAAGTAAGTCGTCTGAGCGATGTCAAAAGGATTAGTTATCAAAGCATGTGCTTGCTTTGAAACTGTTTGCCTTTGAATAAGAACTGCTCTATCCGGAATCTTGAAGAAAACAATAAAAGTGCTTTTTGATTTTCAAAAATCTTCAGAGTAGTTACAAGGCGGGTTGCAAGAATCAAGAAGATGAGGCCAACATAATATACAATTTATGTGCATGGGTATTTTAAAAAGTTCACCTGAATGAAGTTTGCCCTTTCCTGGACTCCGAAAATGACAGTGCTTTTGATTTCAAAAATCTTAGTGACAATCCGGGTTACAAGCATAAAGCCACTTAATATACAATTTATGTGTATGGGTATTCACAAAAGTTTACCTGAATGCCGTTTGAACTTCCCAAGGCTAATAAACCGCACCACTCCGAGCTGTACAAACCTAGGCCTACGAGAAGAAATGAGGAACAAAATAGCGTTCAACTTGGGAAACAATAACAATGCGTTTTGATTTAAAGAAACCTATAGATTAGTTATAGAAACGGCTACATGGTGGGTTATAGTTATAGGAATCAAACAGGAAGATAAGATAATATTCAATTTATGTTTCTGATAGGGTCCCCTCAATGTAGTTTGCCCTTTTCTACCACTGCCATGAATAGTAGGCCAAAAGACGGTTCCTGTGAAAGGGTATTTGGAAAAGCTCACCTCAAAGCATTCTGACCTTGCCTGTGCTAATACACCGCGCCTCTCCCTCATCGGCAAGTTATATTGCTGTACACACCTAGGCTTGTGAGGTGGAATAGCATACAGCTTGGAAACTTGGTTCCCCTCAATATTGTTTGCCCTTTCCTACCACTGCCATGAATAGTAGGCCAAAAGACGGTTCCTGTGAAAGGGTATTTGGAAAAGCTCACCTCAAAGCATTCAGACCTTGCCTGAGCTAATACACCGCGCCTCTCCCTCAACGGCAAGTTATATTGCTGTACAAACCTAGGCTTGCGAGATAGTGGGCATACAACTTGGAAACATTGTTCATACCATCACCTGGCATGTAGTTATGAAGAGCAATTAACGTTACCCAGCACTCACCACGTGGAGGTTGCTCTTCGTGAGTGTCAAGGTCGAATGAAGATGAAAATCAATCAAACCACCCCAGCATAACAACACTCCAGGGCCGCAGAAAAGCTGTTTTCTCGCTTTGTATGGACTGTAGGGATGGATGTCAGCCACTGTGTGTGAAGGATCATGTCGATATGATGTAAAGTGAGTTATCCGCCTGTTTTTCATACTGTGGCTGTATCATCCATGACACGTGACACTGTTTCTCCAGTTGATAATTACACCTGTATTGTCTTCGTATCGCCTGGTTTAGGGATTAAAATTAGCTTGTCTGCTTGAATGGAGGATTAAAAAACACAGCGGGTGAAATGTGTCAAGTAAGTCGTCTAAGCGATGTCAAAAGGATTAGTTATCAAAGCATGGGCTTCCTTTGAAACTGTTTGCCTTTGAATAAGAACTGCTCTATCCGGAATCTTTAAGAAAACAATAAAAGTGCTTTTTGATTTACAAAAATCTTCAGAGTAGTTACAAGGCGGGTTGCAAGAATCAAGAAGATAAGACCAACATAAATACAATTTATGTGCATGGGTATTTTAAAAAGTTCACCTGAATGCAGTTTGCCCTTTCCTGGACTCCGACAATAACAGTGCTTTTGAATTTCACAAATCTTAGTGACAAGGCGGGTTACAAGCATAAAGCCACATAATATACAATTTATGTGTATGGGTATTCTCAAAAGTTCACCTGAATGCCGTTTGAACTTCCCAAGGCTAATACACCGCACCACTCCGAGAGCAGCAAGTTGAAAGAGAGAACCTACTTCTGCTGTACAAACCTAGGCCTACGAGAAGAGTGAGGAACCAAACAGCATTCAACTTGGGAAGCAATAAAAATGCGGTTTCGATTTAATGAAATCTATAGATCAGTTATAGAAACGGCTACATGGTGGGTTATAGTTATAGGAATCAACCAGGAAGATAAGACCAACATAATATTCAATTTATGTTTCTGAGAGGTTACCCTCAATGTAGTTTGCCCTTTCTAACCACTGCCATGAATGGTAGGCCAAAAGACGGTACAATTATGGTTCCTGTGAAAAGGGTATTTGGAAAAGCTCACCTCAAAGCATTCTGACCTTGCCTGGGCTAATACAACGCGCCTCTCCCTCAACGGCAAGTTATATTGCTGTACAAACCTAGGCTTGCGAGATGGAATAGCATGGAAACATTGTTCATACCATCACCTGCCATGTAGAATAGTTATGAAGAGCAATTAGCGTTACGCAGCTCTCACCGCGTGGAGGCTGCTCTTCGTGAGTGCCAAGATCGAGTTGGAGATGAAAATCAATCAAACCACCCCAGCATAACAACACTCCAGGGCCGCAGAAAAGCTGTTTTCTCGCTTTGTATGGATCGTAGGGATGGATGTCAGCCACTGTGTGTGAAGGATCATGTCGATATGATGTAAAGTGAGAGAGAGATATTTGGTGATTTTACGAGCGCTTCAGCCTCTGGCTATTTCGCACTCGGGGCAGACGGTTCTTATAAAATATAGAATAATGGGAATAAATATAAACGTCTAGCCCAAAAAACTGTAAGTGAAGGGGGATAAAGGAGTGAGAAGAGAGGTTGAGGATTTAGTGGCCATAGAGAGCCGAGGAGTGATAGTAAAGTTCTACTTTAGCCAGGTTTATTGGGGTGTAGTTACTAGGATAGGTAGAGTGACAGAAGTAATCAGTTAAGCTGATGTATAACTACTATTAATAAAAAAGAAAGAAAAAAAGAAATAAATTATAGGGGGGAAAGGTAATGGATAAGTGTGAGTAACCTAAGTTAAAAACAGGGGCCTAGCGCGGGGGGTGGGTGGTTGGGGCAAGGCTGTGTGTCGGCGTGATTGGTAGTGGGCTTGTTGTTGTCGGCTATGGGTGGATGGCTGGTTAAACGGCTATAGAGATACTGAGTATGGATATATGAGTTTGTGGCGCGGACGTCTGAGTAGACAATCCGCGCTATGGGTTGAGTGCGCGGACGTCATTGTAGACAATCAGCTATAGAATTTTGAGGCAGTCCGCGCTGAGAATTTCGATCCCGATCCGAATCTAGAATTTTGCTATTAATGTTAAAGAAGAAGAAGAAGAAAATTATTTTATTTTCGTGTCACACACTGTACAGCAGTGACAATAAAAATACATAAATAGTGTGTACAGTGTCCGGCCATTATGGCCTACGAGACACGCAGGACGTCACATACATATAAGTAAAAATGAGAAATATCACAGCACATACATATACATAAAAATGAGTTATCACCAGTTATCACAGTACATACATATACATAAAAATGAGTTATCACCGGTTATCACCGGTTATCGCCAGTTATCAGAACATTCTGATACTAAGATACATGGAACTAGGCTGGTAGAGACGAAAAACACAGTTGTCTTCGCTCATACATGTGGTGAAGAAGCGCGGCTAGGGGTCTGACCACCTTATTGTTCCGCATAAAGAACACGGTCTGGTCGGCAGCGGACATCTGTATAAAGTTTGGATTTGATTGAGAAGCTAAATTCCATAAATCATAGCGTAAATCTGTATAGAGAGGACATTCAGCAAAAAAGTGTATTTCATCCTCAACAGCATTGCAATTACAGAATTTACACATACGTTCAATAAGCGGTGTTAAAGTTACTTGCTGAGTTTGTTTGGGAGGGTCTAAATTTTTTCTATTAAATTTGTGTCTTTGAGGAAGGTGGCTATTTGTAGGTAAGTGGCTGGTGGATTGTCGGGTTTGAATAGCAGTGTTATATTGTTGTTATATTTGGGTGGGAGAGAGTTGTAGAGTGTTTGTTGTTGTTGTTTATATTTGCTGCAGGTGGTGAATATGTGTTTTATGTCTTCTATTGTATTGCAGTGAGTGCAGTTTGGGCTTGTATGTCTGTTTTGCTTGTATAGTGTTGCGTTTAAGTTGGTTTGGTTGCTTTGTATTCTGTTTATGACTTTGTCTGCTAAAATGGAGTTTGTGTAGTTTTTGCATTTTGTTTTTGGTTTGCTGAATAGTGATTTGATCCATTGGGATTTACATTTTTGGATGTTGTTGCTAAAGTTTTGTTGTATTATATTGTTGTGTTTTATTAGTGTTTTTGTCTCGGCTTTGCTTGTGTGAAATTGTAAAGTGGGTGTTTGGTCAGTTGTAGCTATTTTTGCTGATTGATCTGCAATTTGGTTGCCTGGTATGCCTGTATGGCTGGGTATCCATACTACTGTTATTGATTTGTTGGATGTTTTGAGTTTTGAATGGGTGTTTATTATTTGTTTGATTAAGTCGGGTCTGCATTTGGAAGATTTGTCAGTTATTTGTTTTATTGAATTTAGTGAGTCAGAAATTATGATATTTTTGTTATGATTTGAGGTCAAGAATATATGAGTTGTCTGGGGGTGAGTGAGTTATGTGTTCTAGATTGTGTGTTTTAATGAAATTTTGCAGGTGTGTTATGAAGGGTGCTATGTTTGTCTTGTTTTTGAACTTTTTGAGGGTTGCTGGTCTTGAGTTTTTGTATTTATGGAGTATTTCGTTGTAAATGGGGTTTTGTTGTGCCCCAGCCCAGTAACTAAGTATAGATTGATGTCGTTTAAGTTGAATTGATGTAATGCCTGTGATGATTTGGAGTGTATTAAGGGAAGTGCCATTTCTAGTCCCCAGGGCTATCTTGAGGGCCTTATATTGTACTGAATTGAGCTTTTTTCCAGTTTATCTGTTAAAGAGTGGAGAACCGGAGCGGCATAATCTATTTTTGCTTGAATAAGGGTTTTGTATATGTTTAATAATGTTTGTTTGTCAGCTCCCCAGTGAGAGCCGCTGATGGCTCTCATTAGATTAATATCTTTTTGGCAGGAGTTGACCACGTTATTGATATGGGGAGCCCATGTAAGATGTTGGTCAAATGTGACTCCTAGGAATTTTGCTTCTTTTTGGAATTTAATATTTTCTTTAAGGAGTGTAAGTTTGGGTGTTAAATTTGTCATAAAGGGTTTTTTGAAGACAATGCCGATGGTTTTTTTGGTGTTAATTTTGAACCCCCATTGGGAAGCCCAGTTTTCTAGTTTCGCAAGAGTTGGTTTGATTCTATTTTCAATTTGTTTTATGGATGTTGATGACGACCAAAATGATATATCATCAGCAAATTTTGCTGTGGTGGTATTTTTTGGGGTAGATGGGAATATGTAATCAATCATTAGATTAAATAAGGTGGGGGACAGGATACTTCCCTGGGGGGGGCCATTTTCAAGAGCATGGGGGTCTGATAAGGTGTTGCTTGATTTTACTGTTATGTTTCTGTTATTTAGGAAAGAATGTATGAAATTTAGAATTCTCCCATCTATTGCTTTATTTATTAATTTTTGAATTAGGCCTTGTTGCCAAACCATATCAAATGCTTTAGAAAAATCTTTAAAAATGGCCACAGTGTATTGTTTTTGTGCTTGAGCTGTCCTAACGTCATGTTCCAAATTTAAAATATGATCTAGGGTCTGTCTGTTTGCTGTAAAGCCACTCTGGTCCTCTTTTATAAGGCTATTGTTTTGTATTTTATGCTTTAGTCTGTTGTTTATTACTGTTTCCATGATTTTACATAGATGAGATGTGAGAGAGATAGGGCGGTAGGAATCAGGGTCATTTGGGGATTTCCCTGGTTTTAGAATTGGCACCACTAGAGCATTTTTCCATGTTTTGGGGAGGTAGCCAGAGGTCCAAATCTGATTATAAAGTTGAAGTATTAATTTTTGAATTTTGATGGGGACATGATTTAGAATTTTGTAGCTTATGTTGTCTAATCCACTGGTTGGGGCTGTGTTTTTGCTTTTTAGGGCGTTTTGAAGTTCGTGGATGTTGATAAGTTTGTTTATGGGAAGATGTGAGAGTGGTGATCTGTTTTGAAATGCAGGTTGAGTATTTATAGTATCTTGTATGTGTTTGGAGTGGTTGGCGGAGCTGCTTACGGTCGAGAGATGGGCGGCCATGGCATTAGCCTTTTCTTTATCTGTTTTAAGTAGGGGAAAATTGGGCGAGTTAAAAGATTTGGCAATGCCTTTTATTGCTTTAAGTTTATTCCACAGAATTTTTGAATTTTGTTTGCCCATCTTCAAGGTTGATGTAAAAGTTTGCCAATGGTTTCTTTTTGTTGCCATGATTAGTTCTTTAGTAAGATTTCTTTGTTTGTGAGCCAAATGGAGTTTAGTTCGATCATGTTTAGCCTTATTGAGAGCTTTTTTCCTGAGTTTTCTAGATTGAATAATTTCAGGGCTCCACCATGGTACTGTATTATGTGTGGGTTTTATTTTGGTTGTGGGAATGCATTTAATGGATATGTTGTATAGAGTATTGCTGAGGTTTGTGTTGAAGGTGTCGATGTCAGTACTATGTATATTGTGTGTGTCTATTTGGTTGCATAATATGTTGAACTCCTGCCAGTCAGCTTTGGTAAAGTTGAATTTAGTTTGTTTGGGGGGGTCAGAAGTGGAGTTGGGGTCAGATAGGGGTTTGTCAGGAAGGATATTTATAGAAATTTTTATGGGGAAATGATCACTACCCCAGGTGTCATTGTGAGTTTTTGAAAGAGTTGGGGGGGGGGGGGGGGGGGGGGTGGTGATGGATAGGTCCACTGCAGTGGGGGATTGTAAGTGACTGGAAGGGAATCTTGTGGCTCTATTGTCATTTAAGCTAATGAGGTTTTTGGTGTCTAACCATTCTATTATGTATTTTCCAAATCTATCTTGATAATTTTTAGTGCCCCACAGTGGGTGATTAAAGTCTCCTAGAATGAGGGTATTTGGGCCTATAAATTTGGAGAGAGTTTCTAAATCTTCAGGGTTAAACGGTTTGGTTTTGGTGTGGTAGCAGTTAATTACAGTTATTTTAGTGTCATTGATAGTGATGTTAGCCGCCAGGACTTCTAAGTTAGGAGTGGGGATGGATAATTCTGTGAACTGGATAGTATTTTTGATAAACAGGCCTAGTCCTCCATGGGGGGGGGGGGGGGCCTGGTTTATTGGGTGGTCTGACTCTATCTTGTCGAATGAAAGTGTAGCCTGGCAATTTGAAGGCTTTTTTGGGGGATGGTTTTGTTTCTTGTACTGCTATTACGTATGGGGCAATTTTGTTTAGGGCGATGAGGGCCTTAAGTTCATGCCCATTAGTATTGAGACCATTACAATTCCACTGTAAAAACACCATGTTCTGATTTGTAGATTTGTGGGGATGTTAAGGCCAAATGCATGGTGCTATGGGGCTGATTTGGAAGAGGGGTTTGGAACTAATTTAGCTTGTTATTTGAGAGCTCTTATGGCAGTTTGGAAGTGATGGTATGGTTTTTGGTATAGGTTAGACACCAAAGCTATGTTGTGGATTTTTTTTGGGGAGGGGTTTTTAATAAGGAGAATTGCTGACAGGAATTCTATGATCTTGTTTGTGTTGGAGTGAAGTTTTTGTGGGGTGATTGGTTTGGGTGTAGTTGACCTGAGTGATTGTATTTTCTGAACGAGTAGTGGTTTTCTAGCTAAATGAGGTTTGGCTTTGTGTGTTTTGGACTGGATTTGTAGTTGGGTGGCTAGAATTGGTATAGCAGATCTGAAGAGTGTGTGAACTGGGGTTTGGATGGGTAGGGAGACAGGTTGGGTGGGAGGTGGGATGGACAGGGGGGGGGGGGTATGGCTGGGTTGGGGGGAGGTAGGATGGGGGGTTGGGGGAGGTAGGATGGGGGGTGGGGGGAGGTAGGATGGGGGGGTGGTGGGTAGGGTGGGTAGCAGGGGGGTGGTGGCCTTGGGGAGGGTGTTGTATGTTGTGGGTGGGGGTACTGATTGAGGGGGCCGTGCCTGAGTTGGGTTGTCTGTATGGGGTGGGGAAGTGTTTACTGTTTGGGTGGGTGGGATGGTGTTTTTTGGGTGGAGGAGGGTCTGGTGGGTTGGGACTGGAGTGGAGAAGAGTTGTTTACGTTTGGACTGGGTGTGTCGGGTCTGGGTGGGGGGAATAGGGGGAGGAAATGATGTGGAGGATGCTGTGTCTGATATATCTTCATAGTCTGGAAGGCTATTATATGTTTGTAGTATTCTGGCCGGTTTGGGTAGGTGTTCCTGTTTGATGTGTTTGTTGAGCCGGAGCATGTGTTGTTGTTTGAGTGGGCAAGTATTTTGTGTGGCTGTATGACCCTCGGCTTCGCATTGTATACAGTAGGCCGCCCATGTGCACTCTGAGGTTTCGTGTCTGAGGGACCCACATTTCTGGCACATGGACGGTTGTCGGCAAGTGGCTGTAGTGTGATTGTAGGAGTGGCATATGTTGCATTGTGGTGGGTTTTTTCTTATTGGATTGATTTTGTACCTAAGTGCCCCGAAGATGATGTGTGAGGGTAATGTGGTGTTCTTAAAGGTAAGGAAGATAGTTTGTGTAGTGGTTCTGCCTGGTATGGGTGTTCTGTTGTTGATGCTTTTGTAGTCTGTGATTTGGGGTTGTGTGTGGAGTTGATTTGCTGTTTGATGTATTCTAGTATGTCTTCTTGTGTGTCCCTATGGTCTATGTATATTACCCCCTGTATGGATGTGAGCCATTTTGGTGTTTGCCATGTAATGTTTAGACCATCGATCATTGTTTGTCTGCGTGCTTGATTTAGTGCGTCTTGTGTTGGGAAGGTGATTTTGAACCCCCTGCCACATCTGTTAATGTATTTGTATGTTACGTGTACTTTTTTCAGGCAGAGGGCGAATTTATTGTTTGAAAAGGTGTCGTTGAGTGGTGTGGTGTTTGTTGAGAAAGCCAGTAATATAAGTTTGTTTTGTTCTGTTGCTGGAGACTGTTCGGATGTTGAGGTGGTTGGAGGTGTTTGCTTGGCACATGTTTTCTTTGTAATGAGTGAAGATTCTGCTGGGGATTGGTGAGGTCGTTTTCTGGGTTTTGGAGATGGGGGTTTGGGGGCTGTTATGGTTTTGGTTTGCTGTGTTTGGGGATGGTGGGGGGGAATTTGGGGTTGGTTGTTGGGGGATGTGATGCTGCTGTGGGGTTGATTGAAAGAAAATTCTTGGAAGTCAATACCGAAGTCGAAGGGGACAGGATTTTGGTTGTGTGTGGGTGTGAGTCCCGAGAAATGGGTGTCTGAGTGTATGGGTGTTGTGAATATGGAGTCTGTGTGGGGGGATGTAGGTGGGGGGGGGGTGTTTGATGACATGATTGAAATATACAAGGTAGTGGCAATGAAACACAGGGTTGAGTTAAATACTATCAATAGAATCTAGAGAAGAAAAATATAAATACAACAATTACCAAGAAATCTAGAAAGAATAGAGGGGAGAGGGAGATGATAAAGGCACTTATCAAGTTTTTTGGTTTTGTCCTTAGTCAGTCCCTGGCCAAGATGGCCGCCGATTGCCGGCTTGGTATAGCTTTGCTGTCTGTTCCCACTTGGGGTGTTCGTTCGAAATCCCAGTTTATGAGACTACGTTGCTCTGGGGCAGTAATCTGCGTGATCTTTGATTTGTTTTGAAGTTTCCACTATGGTGTTTGCTCCATGATGGCTAGAACTAGAATGGTGAACGTGGTGTGGTGGGTTATCCGCCTGTTTTTTATACTGTGACACGTGACACTGTTTCTCCAGTTGATAATTACACCAGTAATTGTCTTCGTATCGCCTGGTTAAGGGATTAAAAGTAGCTTGTCTGCTTCAAGCTTGAATGGAGGATTAAAAAACACAGCGGGGGTCAAGTAAGTCGTCTGAGCGATGTCAAAAGGATTAGTTATCAAAGCATGTGCTTCCTATGAAACTGTTTGGAACTGCTCTATCCGGAATCAATAAAAGTGCTTTATACACCGTGAATACACCGCGCCTCTCCCTCAACGGCAAGTTATATTGCTGTACAAACCTAGGCTTGCGAGATGGAATAGTATGGAAACATTGTTCATACCATCACCTGGCATGTAGAATAGTTATGAAGAGCAATAAGCGTTACCCAGCACTCACCGCGTGGAGGTTGCTCTTCGTGAGTGCCAAGATCGAATGAAGATGAAAAATCAATCAAACCACCCCAGCATAACAACACTCCAGGGCCGCAGAAAAGCGCTTTGTATGGACCGTTGGGGTGGATGTCAGCAACTGTGTGTGTAGGATCATGTCGATATGATGTAAAGTGGGTTATCCGCCTGTTTTTTATACTGTGACACGTGACACTGTTTCTCCAGTTGATAATTACATTAGTAATTGTCTTCGTATCGCCTGGTTAAGGGATTAGAAGTAGCTTGTCTGCTTGAATGGAGGATTAAAAAACACAGCGGGTGAAATGTGTCAAGTAAGTCGTCTGAGCGATGTCAAAAGGATTAGTTATCAAAGCATGTGCTTCCTTTGAAACTGTTTGGAACTGCTCTATCCGGAATCTTTAAGAAAACAATAAAAGTGCTTTTTGATTTTCAAAAATCTTCAGAGTAGTTACAAGGCGGGTTGCAAGAATCAAGGAGATGAGGCCAACATAATATACAATTTATGTGCATGGGTATTTTAAAAGGTTAACCTGAATGCAGTTTGCCCTTTCCTGGACTCCGACAATAACAGTGGTTTTTGAATTTCAAAAATCTTAGTGACAAGGCGGGTTACAAGCACAAAGCCACATATTATACAATTTATGTGTATGGGTATTCACAAAAGTTCACCTGAATGCCGTTTGAACTTCCCAAGGCTAATACACCGCACCACTCCGAGAGCAGCAAGTTGAAAGAGAGAACCTACTTCTGCTGTACAAACCTAGGCCTACGAGAAGGAATGATGAACAAAATAGCATTCAAATTGGGAAGCAATAACAATGCGTTTTGATTTAATAAAATCTATAGATCAGTTATAGAAACGGCTGGTGAGTTATAGTTATAGGAATCAACCAGGAAGATAAGACCAACATAATATTCAATTTATGTTTCTGAGAGGTTGCCCTCAATGTAGTTTGCCCTTTCTAACCACTGCCATTAATGGTAGGCCAAAAGGCTGTTTAATTATGGTTCCTGTGAAAAGGGTATTTGGAAAAGCTCACCTCAAAGCATTCAGACCTTGCCTGGGCTAGTACACCGCGCCTCTCCCTCAACGGCAAGGTATATTGCTGTACAAACCTAGGCTTGCGAGATGGAATAGTAAGGAAACATTGTTCATACCATCACCTGGCATGTAGAATAGTTATGAGTGAGTGAGTGAGTATGGTTTTACTCCGCTTTTAGCAATATTCCAGCAATATCGCGGCGGGGGACACCAGAAATGGGCTTCACACATTGTACCCATGTCGGGAATCGAACCCGGGTCTTCGGCGTGACGAGCAAACGCTTTAACCACTAGGCTACCCGACCGCCCCAGAATAGTTATGAAGAGCAATTAGCGTTACCCAGCACTCACCGCGTGGACTCCGACAATAACAGTGCTTTTTGAATTTCAAAAATCTTAGTGACAAGGCGGGTTACAAGCATAAAGCCACATAATATACAATGTATGTGTATGGGTATTCACAAAAGTTCACCTGAATGCCGTTTGAACTTCCCAAGGCTAATACACCGCACCACTCCGAGAGCAGCAAGTTGAAAGAGAGAACCTACTTCTGCTGTACAAACCTAGGCCTACGAGAAGGAATGATGAACAAAATAGCATTCAAATTGGGAAGCAATAACAATGCGTTTTGATTTAATAAAATCTATAGATCAGATATAGAAAAGGCTACATGGTGGGTTATAGTTATAGGAATCAACCAGGGAGATAAGACCAACATAATATTCAATTTATGTTTCTGAGGGGTTGCCCTCAATGTAGTTTGCCCTTTCTAACCACTGCCATTAATGGTAGGCCAAAAGACGGTACAATCATGGTTCCTGTGAAAAGGGTATTTGGAAAAGCTCACCTCAAAGCATTCAGACCTTGCCTTGGCTAGTACACCGCGCCTCTCCCTCAACGGCAAGTTATATTGCTGTACAACCCTAGGCTTGCTAAATTGAATAGTATGGAAACATTGTTCATACCATCACCTGGCATGTAGAATAGTTATGAAGAGCAATTAGCGTTACCCAGCACTCACCGCGTGGAGGTTGCTCTTCATGAGTGCCAAGGTCGAATGAAGATGAAAATCAATCAAAGCACCCCAGCATAACAACACTCCAGGGCCGCAGAAAATCTGTCAAGTAAGTCGTCTGAGCGATGTCAAAAGGATTAGTTATCAAAGCATGTGCTTCCTATGAAACTGTTTGGAACTGCTCTATCCGGAATCAATAAAAGTGCTTTATACACCGTGAATACACCGCGCCTCTCCCTCAACGGCAAGTTATATTGCTGTACAAACCTAGGCTTGCGAGATGGAATAGTATGGAAACATTGTTCATACCATCACCTGGCATGTAGAATAGTTATGAAGAGCAATAAGCGTTACCCAGCACTCACCGCGTGGAGGTTGCTCTTCGTGAGTGCCAAGATCGAATGAAGATGAAAAATCAATCAAACCACCCCAGCATAACAACACTCCAGGGCCGCAGAAAAGCGCTTTGTATGGACCGTTGGGGTGGATGTCAGCAACTGTGTGTGTAGGATCATGTCGATATGATGTAAAGTGGGTTATCCGCCTGTTTTTTATACTGTGACACGTGACACTGTTTCTCCAGTTGATAATTACATTAGTAATTGTCTTCGTATCGCCTGGTTAAGGGATTAGAAGTAGCTTGTCTGCTTGAATGGAGGATTAAAAAACACAGCGGGTGAAATGTGTCAAGTAAGTCGTCTGAGCGATGTCAAAAGGATTAGTTATCAAAGCATGTGCTTCCTTTGAAACTGTTTGGAACTGCTCTATCCGGAATCTTTAAGAAAACAATAAAAGTGCTTTTTGATTTTCAAAAATCTTCAGAGTAGTTACAAGGCGGGTTGCAAGAATCAAGGAGATGAGGCCAACATAATATACAATTTATGTGCATGGGTATTTTAAAGGTTCACCTGAATGCAGTTTGCCCTTTTCGGACTCCGACAATAACAGTGCTTTTTGAATTTCAAAAATCTTAGTGACAAGGCGGGTTACAAGCATAAAGCCACATAATATACAAATTATGTGTATGGGTATTCACAAAAGTTCACCTGAATGCCGTTTGAACTTCCCAAGGCTAATACACCGCACCACTCCGAGAGCAGCGAGTCGAAAGAGAGAACCTACTTCTGCTGTACAAACCTAGGCCTACGAGAAGGAATGAGGAGCAAAATAGCATTCAAATTGGGAAGCAATAACAATGCGTTTTGATTTAATGAAATCTATAGATCAGTTATAGAAACGGCTGGTGGGTTATAGTTATAGGAATCAACTAGGAAGATAAGACCAACATAATATTCAATTTATGTTTCTGAGAGGTTGCCCTCAATGTAGTTTGCCCTTTCTAACCACTGCCATTAATGGTAGGCCAAAAGGCTGTTTAATTATGGTTCCTGTGAAAAGGGTATTTGGAAAAGCTCACCTCAAAGCATTCAGACATTGCCTGGGCTAGTACACCGCGCCTCTCCCTCAAGGGCAAGTTATATTGCTGTACAAACCTAGGCTTGCGAGATGGAATAGTATGGAAACATTGTTCATACCATCACCTGGCATGTAGAATAGTTATGAGTGAGTGAGTATGGTTTTACTCCGCTTTTAGCAATATTCCAGCAATATCGCGGCGGGGGACACCAGAAATGGGCTTCACACATTGTACCCATGTCGGGAATCGAACCCGGGTCTTCGGCGTGACGAGCAAACGCTTTAACCACTAGGCTACCCGACCGCCCCAGAATAGTTATGAAGAGCAATTAGCGTTACCCAGCACTCACCGCGTGGACTCCGACAATAACAGTGCTTTTTGAATTTCAAAGTTCTTAGTGACAAGGCGGGTTACAAGCATAAAGCCACATAATATACAATTTATGTGTATGGGTATTCACAAAAGTTCACCTGAATGCCGTTTGAACTTCCCAAGGCTAATACACCGCACCACTCCGAGAGCAGCAAGTTGAAAGAGAGAACCTACTTCTGCTGTACAAACCTAGGCCTACGAGAAGGAATGATGAACAAAATAGCATTCAAATTGGGAAGCAATAACAATGCGTTTTGATTTAATAAAATCTATAGATCAGATATAGAAAAGGCTACATGGTGGGTTATAGTTATAGGAATCAACCAGGAAGATAAGACCAACATAATATTCAATTTATGTTTCTGAGAGGTTGCCCTCAATGTAGTTTGCCCTTTCTAACCACTGCCATTAATGGTAGGCCAAAAGACTGTTTAATTATGGTTCCTGTGAAAAGGGTATTTGGAAAGCTCACCTCAAAGCATTCAGACATTGCCTGGGCTAATACACCGCGCCTCTCCCTCAACGGCAAGTTATATTGCTGTACAAACCTAGGCTTGCGAGATGAAATAGTATGGAAACATTGTTCATACCATCACCTGGCATGTAGAATAGTTATGAAGAACAATAAGCGTTACACAGCACTCACCGCGTGGAGGTTGCTCTTCGTGTGTGCCAAGGTCGAATGAAGATGAAATCAATCAAAGCACCCCAGCATAACAACACTCCAGGGCCGCAGAAAATCTGTTTTCTCGCTCTGTATGGACCGTTGGGGTGGATGTCAGCAACTGTGTGTGAAGGATCATGTCGATATGATGTAAAGTGGGTTATCCGCCTGTTTGTTTATACTGTGACACGTGACACTGTTTCTCCAGTTGATAATTACACCAGTAATTGTCTTCGTATCGCCTGGTTTAGGGATTAAAATTAGCTTGTCTTTTTGAATGGAGGATTAAAAAACACAGCGGGTGAAATGTGTCAAGTAAGTCGTCTGAGCGATGTCAAAAGGATTAGTTATCAAAGCATGTGCTTCCTATGAAACTGTTTGGAACTGCTCTATCCGGAATCAATAAAAGTGCTTTATACACCGTGAATACACCGCGCCTCTCCCTCAACGGCAAGTTATATTGCTGTACAAACCTAGGCTTGCGAGATGGAATAGTATGGAAACATTGTTCATACCATCACCTGGCATGTAGAATAGTTAAGAAGAGCAATAAGCGTTACCCAGCACTCACCGCGTGGAGGTTGCTCTTCGTGAGTGCCAAGATCGAATGAAGATGAAAAATCAATCAAACCACCCCAGCATAACAACACTCCAGGGCCGCAGAAAAGCGCTTTGTATGGACCGTTGGGGTGGATGTCAGCAACTGTGTGTGTAGGATCATGTCGATATGATGTAAAGTGGGTTATCCGCCTGTTTTTTATACTGTGACACGTGACACTGTTTCTCCAGTTGATAATTACATTAGTAATTGTCTTCGTATCGCCTGGTTAAGGGATTAGAAGTAGCTTGTCTGCTTGAATGGAGGATTAAAAAACACAGCGGGTGAAATGTGTCAAGTAAGTCGTCTGAGCGATGTCAAAAGGATTAGTTATCAAAGCATGTGCTTCCTTTGAAACTGTTTGGAACTGCTCTATCCGGAATCTTTAAGAAAACAATAAAAGTGCTTTTTGATTTTCAAAAATCTTCAGAGTAGTTACAAGGCGGGTTGCAAGAATCAAGGAGATGAGGCCAACATAATATACAATTTATGTGCATGGGTATTTTAAAAGGTTCACCTGAATGCAGTTTGCCCTTTCCTGGACTCCGACAATAACAGTGCTTTTTGAATTTCAAAAATCTTAGTGACAAGGCGGGTTACAAGCATAAAGCCACATAATATACAAATTATGTGTATGGGTATTCACAAAAGTTCACCTGAATGCCGTTTGAACTTCCCAAGGCTAATACACCGCACCACTCCGAGAGCAGCGAGTCGAAAGAGAGAACCTACTTCTGCTGTACAAACCTAGGCCTACGAGAAGGAATGAGGAGCAAAATAGCATTCAACTTGGGAAGCAATAACAATGCGGTTTGATTTAATCTATAGATCAGTTATAGAAACGGCTACATGGTGGGTTATAGTTATGGGAATCAACCAGGAAGATAAGACCGAATATTCAATTTGTTTCTGAGAGGTTACCCTCAATATAGTTTGCCCTTTCTAACCACTGCCATGAATGGTAGGCCAAAAAGACGGTATAATCATGGTTCCTGTGAAAAGGGTATTTGGAAAAGCTCACCTCAAAGCATTCAGACCTTGCCTGGGCTAATACACCGCGCCTCTCCCTCAACGGCAAGTTATATTGCTGTACAAACCTAGGCTTGCGAGATGGAATAGTATGGAAACATTGTTCATACCATCACCTGGCATGTAGAATAGTTATGAAGAACAATTAGCGTTACCCAGCACTCACCGCGTGGAGGTTGCTCTTCGTGTGTGCCAAGGTCGAATGAAGATGAAATCAATCAAAGCACCCCAGCATAACAACACTCCAGGACCGCAGAAAATCTGTTTTCTCGCTTTGTATGGACCGTTGGGGTTGATGTCAGCCACTGTGTGTGAAGGATCATGTCGATATGATGTAAAGTGGGTTATCCGCCTGTTTTTTATACTGTGGCTGTATCATACATGACACGTGACACTGTTTCTCCAGTTGATAATTACACCAGTAATTGTCTTCGTATCGCCTGTTCTGCTTGAATGGAGGATTAAAAAGCACAGCGGGTGAAAAGTAAGTCGTCTGAGCGATGTCAAAAGGATTAGTTATCAAAGCATGTGCTTCCTTTGAAACTGTTTGCCTTTGAATAAGAACTGCTCTATCCGGAATCTTTAAGAAAACAATAAAAGTGCTTTTTGATTTTCAAAAATCTTCAGAGTAGTTACAAGGCGGGTTGCAAGAATCAAGGAGATGAGGCCAACATAATATACAATTTATGTGCATGGGTATTTTAAAAGGTTCACCTGAATGCAGTTTGCCCTTTCCTGGACTCCGACAATAACAGTGCTTTTTGAATTTCAAAAATCTTAGTGACAAGGCGGGTTACAAGCATAAAGCCACATAATATACAAATTATGTGTATGGGTATTCACAAAAGTTCACCTGAATGCCGTTTGAACTTCCCAAGGCTAATACACCGCACCACTCCGAGAGCAGCGAGTCGAAAGAGAGAACCTACTTCTGCTGTACAAACCTAGGCCTACGAGAAGGAATGAGGAGCAAAATAGCATTCAACTTGGGAAGCAATAACAATGCGGTTTGATTTAATCTATAGATCAGTTATAGAAACGGCTACATGGTGGGTTGTAGTTATGGGAATCAACCAGGAAGATAGGACCAAATATTCAATTTGTTTCTGAGAGGTTACCCTCAATATAGTTTGCCCTTTCTAACCACTGCCATGAATGGTAGGCCAAAAAGACGGTATAATCATGGTTCCTGTGAAAAGGGTATTTGGAAAAGCTCACCTCAAAGCATTCAGACCTTGCCTGGGCTAATACACCGCGCCTCTCCCTCAACGGCAAGTTATATTGCTGTACAAACCTAGGCTTGCGAGATGGAATAGTATGGAAACATTGTTCATACCATCACCTGGCATGTAGAATAGTTATGAAGAACAATTAGCGTTACCCAGCACTCACCGCGTGGAGGTTGCTCTTCGTGAGTGCCAAGGTCGAATGAAGATGAAAATCAATCAAACCACCCCAGCATAACAACACTCCAGGACCGCAGAAAATCTGTTTTCTCGCTTTGTATGGACCGTTGGGGTGGATGTCAGCCACTGTGTGTGAAGGATCATGTCGATATGATGTAAAGTGGGTTATCCGCCTGTTTTTTATACTGTGACACGTGACACTGTTTCTCCAGTTGATAATTACACCAGTAATTGTCTTCGTATCGCCTGGTTAAGGGATTAAAAGTAGCTTGTCTGCTTGAATGGAGGATTAAAAAGCACAGCTGGTGAAATGTGTCAAGTAAGTCGTCTGAGCGATGTCAAAAGGATTAGTTATCAAAGCATGTGCTTCCTTTGAAACTGTTTGCCTTTGAATAAGAACTGCTCTATCCGGAATCTTTAAGAAAACAATAAAAGTGCTTTTTGATTTTCAAAAATCTTCAGAGTAGTTACAAGGCGGGTTGCAAGAATCATAAGATGAGGCCAACATAATATACAATTTATGTGCATGGGTATTTTTAAAGGTTAATCTGAATGCAGTTTGCCCTTTCCTGGACTCGTATCGCCTGGTTAAGGGATTAAAAGTAGCTTGTCTGCTTGAATAGAGGATTAAAAAACACAGCGGGTGAAATGTGTCAAGTAAGTCGTCTGAGCGATGTCAAAAGGATTAGTTATCAAAGCATGTGCTTCCTTTGAAACTGTTTGGAACTGCTCTATCCGGAATCTTTAAGAAAACAATAAAAGTGCTTTTTGATTTTCAAAAATCTTCAGAGTAGTTACAAGGCGGGTTGCAAGAATCAAGGAGATGAGGCCAACATAATATACAATTTGTGTGCATGGGTATTTTAAAGGTTCACCTGAATGCAGTTTGCCCTTTTCGGACTCCGACAATAACAGTGCTTTTTGAATTTCAAAAATTTTAGTGACAAGGCGGGTTACAAGCATAAAGCCACGTAATGTACAATTGATGTGTATGGGTATTCACAAAAGTTCACCTGAATGCCGTTTGAACTTCCCAAGGCTAATACACCGCACCACTCCGAGAGCAGCAAGTTGAAAGAGAGAACCTACTTCTGCTGTACAAACCTAGGCCTACGAGAAGGAATGATGAACAAAATAGCATTCAAATTGGGAAGCAATAACAATGCGTTTTGATTTAATGAAATCTATAGATCAGTCATAGAAACGGCTACATGGTGGGTTATAGTTATAGGAATCAACCAGGAAGATAAGACCAACATAATATTCAATTTATGTTTCTGAGAGGTTGCCCTCAATGTAGTTTGCCCTTTCTAACCACTGCCATTAATGGTAGGCCAAAAGACTGTTTAATTATGGTTCCTGTGAAAAGGGTATTTGGAAAAGCTCACCTCAAAGCATTCAGACATTGCCTGGGCTAATACACCGCGCCTCTCCCTCAACGGCAAGTTATATTGCTGTACAAACCTAGGCTTGCGAGATGAAATAGTATGGAAACATTGTTCATACCATCACCTGGCATGTAGAATAGTTATGAAGAACAATAAGCACTCACCGCGTGGAGGTTGCTCATTGTGAGTGCCAAGGTCGAATGAAGATGAAAATCAATCAAACCACCCCAGTATAACAACACTCCAGGACCGCAGAAAATCTGTTTTCTCGCTTTGTATGGAACGTTGGGGTGGATGTCAGCCACTGTGTGTGAAGGATCATGTCGATATGATGTAAAGTGGGTTATCCGCCTGTTTTTTATACTGTGGCTGTAACATACATGACACGTGACACTGTTTCTCCAGTTGATAATTACACCAGTAATTGTCTTCGTATCGCCTGTTCTGCTTGAATGGAGGTTTAAAAAGCACAGCGGGTGAAAAGTAAGTCGTCTGAGCGATGTCAAAAGGATTAGTTATCAAAGCATGTGCTTCCTTTGAAACTGTTTGCCTTTGAATAAGAACTGCTCTATCCGGAATCTTTAAGGAAACAATAAAAGTGCTTTTTGATTTTCAAAAATCTTCAGAGTAGTTACAAGGCGGGTTGCAAGAATCAAGGAGATGAGGCCAACATAATATACAATTTATGTGCATGGGTATTTTAAAAGGTTCACCTGAATACAGTTTGCCCTTTCCTGGACTCCGACAATAACAGTGCTTTTTGAATTTCAAAAATCTTAGTGACAAGGCGGGTTACAAGCATAAAGCCACATAATATACAAATTATGTGTATGGGTATTCACAAAAGTTCACCTGAATGCCGTTTGAACTTCCCAAGGCTAATACACCGCACCACTCCGAGAGCAGCGAGTCGAAAGAGAGAACCTACTTCTGCTATACAAACCTAGGCCTACGAGAAGGAATGAGGAGCAAAATAGCATTCAACTTGGGAAGCAATAACAATGCGGTTTGATTTAATCTATAGATCAGTTATAGAAACGGCTACATGGTGGGTTATAGTTATAGGAATCAACCAGGAAGATAAGACCAAATATTCAATTTGTTTCTGAGAGGTTACCCTCAATATAGTTTACCCTTTCTAACCACTGCCATGAATGGTAGGCCAAAAATACGGTATAATCATGGTTCCTGTGAAAAGGGTATTTGGAAAAGCTCACCTCAAAACATTCAGACCTTGCCTGGGCTAATACACCGCGCCTCTCCCTCAAGGGCAAGTTATATTGCTGTACAAACCTAGGCTTGCGAGATGGAATAGTATGGAAACATTGTTCATACCATCACCTGGCATGTAGAATAGTTATGAAGAACAATTAGCGTTACCCAGCACTCACCGCGTGGAGGTTGCTCTTCGTGAGTGCCAAGGTCGAATGAAGATGAAAATCAATCAAACCACCCCAGCATAACAACACTCCAGGACCGCAGAAAATCTGTTTTCTCGCTTTGTATGGACCGTTGGGGTGGATGTCAGCCACTGTGTGTAAAGGATCATGTCGATATGATGTAAAGTGGACTTACTTACTTACTTACTTTGGAGATTTAACGTGCGCTTTCCGACTGATGCGTATTTCGCACACGGGCCCGGCCAGGCCATTTAATGTGTTTCCGAAAGGGGCGAAGGTGGTCTGTGCAACCCAAGAGGGGGGTTTTAGGGGTTGCTTATATAGAATTGGGGAATTTTGAGATTTGGAATAGATGCCGATGGGATTGGGGAGGAGAACTAAGGGAGCTGGGTATGGTGGATGTTTGTTTGTTTATGTGATTTTGATTTGGTAGGTTATTGTGTTTTTAGATGCGTTTTATTAGTTCCGTTTTTATTAAGAATACGCCTAAGGCCTTGAAGTTTTCTAGTTTATTTTGTGGGTTTAGTATTGCTTCTAGAGTTAGAGCCTTGTTTAGATTGAGGGTGGTTTGTAATGCGGTTCGATGTGTTAGGTAGTGTGTGCAGTGGATGAGTGCGTGTTCTGGGGTTTCTGGTTGTTTGCAGTGTGGGCAGTTACCTGTAGTGTGTTTTTTAATTTTTTTTAGGTGGTTATTTAAGTTGGTGTGTCCTGTTTGGAGTTTAGTGATTACTCTGTCGATTTTTTTGGATGGATGGAGAATTTTTCGTTTGGTTAGTGGTTTGCTGAGCACTTTTTTGATTTGGCTGTTTGAGTTTAGATATAGGTTATGCCATTTTTTGGTGATTTTTTGCTTGTTTACACTTTTAATTTCTGATTTTGAGATGGGTAAGTTTAAGCTTATTTCTGGGATTTTGAGGGATAGTTTAGCTGCTTTATCGGCGTTTTCATTACCGTATATTCCTACGTGGGCGGGTATCCACAAGAAGGTTATTTGTTTGCCTGCCTTAGTTAGGTCGTTGGAGCTTTTAAGTATTTGATTTATTAATTTAGGTCGGTTTTTGGTATTTTTGTTTTGGAGGGCTTGCAGTCCACTTAGGGAGTCGGTAAGTATTAGGATTTTTTTGTGGTTTTTGGATTCTTGATTATGTAGGGCTGAGGCCATGCCCATTAGTTCTGCCGTGAATATTGATTGGTTGTTTGGGAGTCGGAAGGATTGTGTGGTTTTAGTTGGTTGTGTGGTATGGACTCCGAAACCTGTGTGTTTGGAGGTCGGATCTGAGGATCCGTCCGTGTAAATGTGACACCAATTTGGCCAATTTTCGTGTATGTATGCTAGTGTGGTAGTTTTAGCTATGTTTGGGTCGGTTTGTTTATTTATTTGGCTAGCTAGTGTTGTGTCTATTTTGGGTATTTTAAGTTTAGGGGTGAAGATATTTGATTGTTTGCAGTTTTGTTTAAGATTTTTAATTTGGTGTTCATTTAGGTAGTTTGTTATTCTTTGGGATATTGGGGTAAGTAAGGGGTGTTTACGAGCTAGAGCTTGGTTTTTGGGGCTGATGTTTTGGTTTATTAAGTTTTGGATGAGAGGGTTTGATTGGGACGCGGCCCAGAAATTTAAGCTTAGCTGTTCCCTGCGTAGACTTAGTGGCATTTCTCCTGTTAAGGCCTGAAGTGAGGTGTAGGAGGTGCCATGTTGGGTGCGTGTAATTAGTTTGAGAGCCTGATATTGTATTGAGTCAAGTTTTTTAGATAGAGAGTTGTTTGTAAAGTGGATTATCCGCCTGTTTTTTATACTGTGACACGTGACACTGTTTCTCCAGTTGATAATTACACCAGTAATTGTCTTCGTATCGCCTGGTTAAGGGATTAAAAGTAGCTTGTCTGCTTGAATGGAGGATTAAAAAACACAGCGGGTGAAATGTGTCAAGTAAGTCGTCTGAGCGATGTCAAAAGGATTAGTTATCAAAGCATGTGCTTCCTTTGAAACTGTTTGCCTTTGAATAAGAACTGCTCTATCCGGAATCTTTAAGAAAACAATAAAAGTGCTTTTTGATTTTCAAAAATCTTCAGAGTAGTTACAAGGCGGGTTGCAAGAATCATAAGATGAGGCCAACATAATATACAATTTTTGTGCATGGGTATTTTTAAAGGTTAACCTGAATGCAGTTTGCCCTTTCCTGGACTCGTATCGCCTGGTTTAGGGATTAAAATTAGCTTGTCTGCTTGAACGGAGGATTAAAAAGCACAGCGGGTGAAATGTGTCAAGTAAGTCGTCTGAGCGATGTCAAAAGGATTAGTTATCAAAGCATGTGCTTCCTTTGAAACTGTTTGGAACTGCTCTATCCGGAATCTTTAAGAAAACAATAAAAGTGCTTCTTTTTTTTCAAAAATCTTCTGAGTAGTTACAAGGCGGTTGCAAGAATCAAGGAGATGAGGCCAACATAATATTCAATTTGTTTCTGCGAGGTTACCCTCAATATAGTTTGCCCTTTCTAACCACTGCCATGAATGGTAGGCCAAAAAGACGGTATAATCATGGTTCCTGTGAAAAGGGTATTTGGAAAAGCTCACCTCAAAGCATTCAGACCTTGCCTGGGCTAATACACCGCGCCTCTCCCTCAAGGGCAAGTTATATTGCTGTACAAACCTAGGCTTGCCAGATGGAATAGTATGGAAACATTGTTCATACCATCACCTGGCATGTAGAATAGTTATGAAGAGCAATTAGCGTTACCCAGCACTCACCGCGTGGAGGTTGCTCTTCGTGAGTGCCAAGGTCGAATGAAGATGAAATCAATCAACGCACCCCAGCATAACAACACTCCAGGGCCGCAGAAAATCTGTTTTCTCGCTTTGTATGGACCGTTGGGGTGGATGTCAGCAACTGTGTGTGAAGGATCATGTCGATATGATGTAAAGTGGTCGTGAAATGTGTCAAGTAAGTCGTCTGAGCGATGTCAAAAGGATTAGTTATCAAAGCATGTGCTTCCTTTGAAACTGTTTGGAACTGCTCTATCCGGATTCAATAAAAGTGCTTTATACACCGTGAATACACAGCAAAAAAAATGCAGTTTCCGGTATCCGGATACCTGCCGGATACCACCGGACACTTACCGAAAACGCGTCCGGGTATCCGGTGGCAGATACCTTGCCGGATACCAGATCTGTGGTATCCGGCATGGACACCTCACCGGAAAGTATGTCACCTGGAATCCGGGTATCCGGCACCGGATACCTCACCGGATACCTCAATCTGGGTGTCCAGGGATCCGGCACCGGATACCTCATTCTGAGTTTCCAAAAACATGTCACAATTTGGTGGGTGCATTTTGTTCAATTAAGTGTGAAACACCTAAAAATATATTGGAAACTAACCATGAAAATTGAACATTGCTGAAGGTATCCGGCAGGTATCCGGCAGGTATCCGGAGGCAATTTTTCGAGATGTCTTTCTCCTAGTAAATAATGTTAGCCTGGGCATAGCAGATAGCTGTAGTAATATTCTGTGCTATTTTAGTTGTAAATATCCCCTTGAAGTTGAGATCTATGGGCATGTACTTTTGGTGAAAACATTTTTCAAGTTCATATATATTTCAAGTTAGATGTTCAGCGTATTAAATGAAAAGCATTCAGTCCTGGTATGATGGTATCCTTACATATCATCTTCATATTCCCAGTTTGTTTTAGCCTAGTGGTTGAAGCATTCGATTCACCACATCGGTACATTGCTTGGTGTCACCCATCATAATATTGTTTGAATTTTGCTCATAAAGTGGCATAACACCATACTCACTCTGACAAAAAAATGAAAGTCATTGGCTATGTACTCACTTGGGCCTTTGTTCCTGGTGAGATTAAAAGTTTATTTTGGAACTGTATCAATACTTGTTACATCTTGACAGACGAGTTTCATTGAAGTTCGAAACAGAATATCATTAACCCAAATGGGTGCATAAGACTAATGGCATCCACAGAAAACACCTAATAAAGTACTGGTACATAAAAATATCAATGTAACTTTTCTACTGACATGGAACTAAAAACTTTGTTCAGTGAGCTGTATTAATTTGTAGGAAAACATTCAGGGCATTAGTAAATTTGATATATGTTAGCACCTATGTTACGAATGATCAATATCATTTTTCTTTAAAGAAGCAAAACAAAAAAATTGTTAAGATAAAAAATCATATTTATTGATTTTATGACATTTCATTGGTTCAGTAACCAGAGGTGTTTGCAAGAACATTCAAAAACAGAAACAGATGCTTCAATGCCATTTTCTAAATAAACAAATTAGTCAAATCTCAGAAGAATTTCAAGGTAGAAGAATATCTAAAGTCAATTATGTTTGTGCAGTAAACCACAAAAGTCATTCAGATTTGTATAGTCAGCGTCAGTGTACACCACATAAACAGTCTCACTGCTGTGGTATTGATTCCTTTAGACTTGATTAATGTCGTAATAAAACAACCTACAGAATCACACTGATGTGGCATTATTCATTCAGAATCATCACTTTCTGAGGTGAACCTGTTAGTTGTTCTGGGGAGGATTATTCATCATCCGGAGAGTCCTTTGTATGACTTGTCTGATCTGGTGTCATTGTGAAATCCAGGTGCCTGAAACAATTTATAACATCTTTAAAAGCTTGTTATTAAAAATATAAGAAACACACATATATTGACAAAGGGTAAAAATTTGGTTTCTCAATGAGTAAGGTAATGACAATTTATCAAGCAACTGTTAACCAAACCATGTTGACCAATGTAAAAAAGCCATAGCAAACAGTAAATTGTACAGAAAATACAAAATTGTAATTGATCTTCTGAAAACAATTCCTGTAGTGCCATAAGGCAGGCTCACCTGAATTTTTCTCAAATGTTTGCATTACATCAAAACATAAGGAAAGGTAAACAAGGCAATGCAAATTGCATAAAATAGGTTCTTATACATAAAAACAGAACTAAAGTATTTGACGTAATAAGCGCCTCGCTCTAATAAGCGCCCATGGGAATATTTGCTAATATATTGGCTAGTGAACAATCCCAATTAGGACCCTTTCCAATTAATCAATGTATACAAGACTTATTTATTTGCGTATAATACACACTTGTGTGTGATATGCATTATCATATTTTTATCATTTATCCTATCTTTAATTCAGATTAACAATAACGGCAAAAACTGCCAAATATATTGGTCAAGTGTAATCATAATTTAAGTAGTTCTATTTGGTTTGAGAACTTTTCAAGGGTAATTGTAAATCATTTGATTGTTATAAAGTTACACAGTATTGCATCTATCGTCTGTTTCTAAATACAGTGGAACCTATCTTTGACTTGTGTGACATAATTGAATCATACCCCAAGTTCATTATGCATTGTTATGCATCTGCACAGAGTGGTCAAAGTCCTTGTCACACATATAGTTTGCTACAAGGCAGAATCCAATAAGTACAGTTGAGACATCAGGCTGTATCCAGACAAACTGTCTGATAACCTCAAGTATGGTCTTGGTCGCATCAAGGGATGTAGCTAATCCTAAATAAACATTAAACAAGTGACATAATCTCTTCTACAGAACACTTGATCAAAGCCTGCCCCACCTTTGATGTTTATCATCTCGTTACGCTCACAACAGCTCATTAGCAAGATGAGCGCAATGTCAACTCATGGTGGATTAGGGATTAACAGGGCAATTAGTGTCAGGTGGGTATTATCACTTGCATTTGTCTGTTAATTACTTAATTGAGTAGTGACGGCTTAATTAGTTTCCAACCACACTGACTGTTTGCTACTTATCAAGTCAGTTTACTGGTAACATGTGTCTGTGGACCAAGGAAATGTATCATGCCAGATACTTAAAAAGTTCTACTCATAAGTAATAAAATAATGACAGTTTTGATATGCAATTCTCCCTACAAAGACATTTAACATTTGATATACATAAACTGTCTGTTGAAACTATGATGATGCTAATATACAAGTCGCACTAAACAACCTATTCATATACTGGTACCTAGCCAAACAAACATAATTTTTTTTATGTGTATGCACATGCTTGTACACATATACCTCTACTGGCATATCACACATACAAACAATCATTAAATGGATGTAATCTTTCAAAAATATTTTACATACAAAAACAAGTGAACAGATTCTGTATTAGCATGGTTAATATTGGGAGATGTTTTAGCATTTCCATTTTCACAGAATCGAAGGCATATCCTTTCATGACTCAGATCAGCTTGTAGTGATTTAAATTCACATAAAACTGATTCATGTCAAATGACCTATCCCGATGTGTGGGACCTGTTATAAAAATACCATTCATTACTTATTTGTGTGTCCAAATTATGCTATTATTAGAAATAATAGGTATTATGATACAGCATGGATATGATATAAGAAAGCTTTATATGGAATTGTTGAAAATTATGTACAGGAAAACATTGAAATAAATCAATCAATACGTGCATTTATCTCAGAATCTGGTACATTTAATCAATATGGACTTCTCCTTCATTATCTACTTATAATCAGATGATTACATTATTGCTCAACTGATAGTTTGCAATAGTACAGAATTAGTATTTTATTAATACTTATTTTGTATTTCAGCATCATTTAGATAAGCCATCGGCTTGTTTGCAAATCCAGTTCACTATAAAAAAAATATATGTTTAAAACACATGTAGTAGAACATATTGCAATAGTTAAGACCCGAAAAGAAGTTATGTGTAGGATCTTCAAAATGGTATCCACAAGAGCATGTTGTAGAATCATGTTGGTGTTTGTTGTTTAACTCTGCACTCAGCCATATTCCAGCTATATGACGGCGGTCTGTAAATAATCAAGTCTGGACCAGTCTATCCAGTGATTGACATCATGAGCATCGAACCACACAATTGGGATACAATGACATGGATCAACCAAGTCAGGGAGGCTGATCACCCGATCCATTAAGTTATCTCTCACAACTAGCATAGGTTGATCATGTTGATGGGGACTAACTTCAACCTGGAATCCCCACGTGAGTAAGTATGCGGCTGTTAGCTTTGTTTGATGTTTAACGCCACACTCAGCAATATCGCAGCTATGTGGCAGGAATCAAACCTGGGTCTTCAGCACGAAGAGTGAACGCTTCAACCGCTAGGCTACCCCACCACCAAAAATTCCCCCATGATAAAGTTGTCATCATGGTTATTGTTCAACTAGTTCAAGTGAAAATGTTCATACCCTTAAAATGTCTTTTCTTCCACTTCACGATGATCTCTGATGCAAAACTTCCCTGTTATTAAAGCTGTTCTTGATTCTTCACATCTGGAAAAATATGTTGAGGCTATTAATCACTCTCACTGAGTACAGGGAGTATATGAAATAAGACAGTGAGTCACATTAGCATACAAATTATCCAGTTAAAGTAAACATATTTCTACATTATATACATAAGCATATACTAACATATGATAGACAGGCTACTTGTCATATAAAAATATAATTATACATTTACTTACATGTTGGCTATAAAAGTTAATGTGTCACATGTGACAGGCTTACATGTGGTAAATTACTTTAATACGTGATCATTGTAATATTCACATATTCCTTACCTTAATGTGTCACTTCAGCTGCCAGCATGACCTCAGCTGCAATCTCAATATTTGGCCAGTTTTGACGAAATGACCGATCGTGTTCAGTGTATAAGCTGGGCCTCGTCTCTAATATAACTTGGCGCAAGTTGACGACGCGCATAGAGAGCCGGGAACCAGCTTATGTCGTGTTAACCTGGTTCCCGGCTCCCTATGCGCGTCGTCAACTTGCGTCAAACAATAATGTGATATTAGAGACGGGGCCCAGCTGAATGTTAACCCGGAACAAGCCATTTTACCCATATTCCCCTACGGTCCAGGGCGCCATTTTAGAACATGGATGTCAACAAACCTCGTGTATCGATATACACTGTGATTCTTGATTACGATAAGCTTACCTCGTGTATCGATACATTGTTCTCATTCACCTCCACCACGGAAATGCCGGCCGAAGTTCCTCTCAGCCATCCACAACGCGGAAGTCAACAGTATTTGGAATGGCGATTGGCATTGTCAGGTACGTAGCAGGGCTTCGAGGCCTTATGATTTCTGTGCAGAGATCTTATGGAACGGGTTGATGTAGATATTTTCCTGCTCTACATACTTTACCGTAAACGCCAAGGGTCCTTTTTTTAGTATTATGGTCAACTGTTTGTTAGCATAAGAGGTGTAATGGATTTGTGGTCAAAACAAGATGATCCAAATTAGATCCGCTTTTTTATAGATAATGAAGAAAAGTACCAAGATCTAGGAACGATTATTAACTCTTAACTTTCGTGGGATGCTAATACAGATTATAATTTACAATAATGGCCACCAAAGACTTTATTTTTTTTACGCTTAGGATATTGTTATAATTACACTGTTATGTCCTTGTTTTGTATAAGCTTCATAACTTAATCATTCAATATTTCATGGAATGACTCTGACCTTGGCGAGGATCTTTTTTAGCCACAAGTGATTCCTTATGTAAAGTGTATGTTGAATGACCCTGGCTTTGTTGTCAAATAATTGTTTGACAGTTGTTAAATATGGGGTTATGTTTTATCTCTGAATGTTTGGGATGAAATATTTTAATAAGGACAGTTCTAAGTTGGAAACTCAACTGGGGCCTTTTCAATTGAATTCAATGTACAGCATGTACAGTTTGGACATTTCTCTAATGTGAATGCTACTTATGTTTGCAGAATGTCTGGATGAATGAATGAGTCAGTCATCTGCACAGCATCAATGGAAAAAGGGAAGCAATGAGGAACAAGAGAAGAGTAGCAGTGAGTGGTAAATATTTGAAATTATTCTGTTTGGTCCATGTAGCTATTCTGCAAATATTTCTTCAGTTTGCTTGTTCTTTATCACCTGTTGGCATGGATGGCCTAATTATCAAAGGCACTACAACTTGCTGTGCATAGTTGCATCTCTTGGGCTTGACAGAAACCGATGGTCGTGGGTTTGAATCGAGGGTAGCATCATACACTTGCTTGTGGGTTTCATCAAAGTGGTAAACATGTAAGACCTGCATCACTTCGGGCTTTCTTCCCACATCAAGCTTACATGCCGTGATATAACTGGAATACTGTTCAAAGCGGCGTTAAACCCATTTCACTCATTTAACACCACATCCAGCAATAGTTCGGCTAAATGACAAGGATTATAAATTAATCAAATCTCAAATCTCAACTAGACAAACCAGAGATTAATGTTATGAGCTCGATCCAGAAGCACCGATGATGACTGTTATGGACAACATCCCATGTTATTGGGTACGATTACGAGCTTTCAAAGAGCCCACTTGCTACCTCATCTATTACTTTGGCTTGTATGGCAAGCATAGGTTGCTAGGAACATTTTTAAGAGATGTCAGTTAATGATTGTTTCAACTTATCAGCATGGAACAATATATATCTCAAATGTTTGGTATATAACAAAACTCAAAGATGATAAATTAAGTGAATTTGCTGCCTTTTATCTGTAAGTACATGTTGCAACAATTCTTTTGCAGAAACTGAAGTCAAGCTTGAGATACCCGGATGACAGGTTGACAGTCTGGAAGGACCCTTCCAGATATCCGAAGTGATTGGCAGACAGCGATGAGGAGAGTCCTGTTATTTCAATGGGAGCCTACCGAGAAGTTATATGCCAATTGACACTGGGACACACTCACAAAGGGTGGTCAGGCAAATGTGAGAAGACCAACCACTGCCAAGTCGGAGTGGGATCCTTCAAGGACGTTGAAGAAATTATTGTCTTTGGCCTTGTGGTAATCACTTGAAAGGAATGATGTTTGCGACTACTTGTCTATAAATGTGGACCCAAACACCAAATAGAATGTTCACAATTCTACTAACACAATGCAACAGGGATAGAGCCCATCTGGCCTCCCCTCATCCTGGTTCCCGTTTTTCCATGGCAATATAGAAGGAAAAGGATGTTTGAGGGCAAGTAACTCTGAACTGGTGAGCATGGTCTGCTGATGCTTTCAAGCGAACAGTTATCCCGCTCTGTTATGAGTATTGAAGAATAGGAGGAAAGTGCATACTGTATCAGGAACCATTATATGAACACTGTTCAATGTGTGATATATGCATATAAATAAAAGAAATTGATAATTTGTTTGTTGTTTGTTTCTTTAGCCAGCTGTGTAAATGGGGATTTTCCAATATTTTGCCTCAGTTTGATAGCCACAGTTATCGTATAAAACCATGCATTGCTTGGACATCTTTGGAATAACACATTGATCTCCTATGTCAAAGGTCAATGTCACAGCCAGACAAAAAAATTGTTAATGGCCAAACTCTTCCTTAGGGCAGGGATAGAAGTTGGCAACAGGTCATACACTTACTTTTTATCCCCCGGCATATAATACGGGGGATATAGTGATCAGCCTGTCTGTCCGTCTGTCCGTCCGTAATCATTTCCTTTTCCGGGGCAGGATTCCCAAACCATTCAGTGTATTTGATCGAAACTTGGCAACTCTTATCAGGCACATACTGAAGTGGTGCCTTTTGATATTTTGGGATTTTTCTAATTTTTATTTTTTTAAATTTTTATGGAATGAAGTTGTACATAGACTCAATTGGGGATGGGGTTTGTTTCCGGGGCAGAATTCGAAAACCATTCAGTGTATTTGATCGAAACTTGGCAACTCTTATCAGGCACATACTGAAGTGGTGCCTTTTGATATTTTGGGATTTTTCTAATTTTTATTTTTTTAAATTTTTATGGAATGAAGTTGTACATAGACTCAATTGGGGATGGGGTTTGTTTCCGGGGCAGAATTCGAAAACCATTCAGTGTATTTGATCGAAACTTGGCAAAGCTATCATGCACATACTGAAGTGGTGCCTTTCAAATTTTGGGATTTTTCTCATTTTTATTTATTTTTTTTTTTTAATGGAATCAAGTTGGACATAGACTCAATTGGGGATGAGGTTCATTTCTGGGGCAGAATTCGAAAAACATTCAATGTATTTGATCGAAACTTGGCATTCATATGGATGCGACCATGGTGGACCCTTTTGTGGGTAAACAATGTATGCTTCTTAAAGAACATTCAACTGTTGACTCATTACATACAGAAATGCACTAGTGGTTACTTTACAGACAGCTGCCGGGGGGATATGTCATCTTTCTGATGACTCTTGTTCTCTAATGTGCCTTTTCCCGCAGAAGTCTAAATAACTCTTATACACATAGTTGTATATCATTGTGATATGTTTGTCAATATTACACTGAATGAAGCACTTTACAATTGTTTTTGAAATAGTCGCAACTGATATTGAAGGTCAAATTAGCTTTCAATGTCTTTCAGTAAAAATGTTCACAGTAACTGAGGAACAGCTCTCTGTAGTGTGATGAAATCTGGTACATGTCACCCTCAGAGTGAGGCATATTGTGTTTCAAACTTAAATGAAGCTGGTATGCTCATAACAAGTACTTGTACCTTTACAAATAATCATATTATCATCTCACTAGGACCAAAGGCCCAAGTGAGCACACAGTCGATGAGTTTATACTTTCACTCAGAATAATCTGGAAGTCTGAACATGAAATTTAAGGATATCATCATACATGTATTAGAACTGATGTTTGTTCATTAAACAGCTTAACATCTAAAAAGAATTATAGATGAAATTGAAAAATATTGTCTTCTCCAAAAGTACATGCCCATAGATCTCAACTTTAAGGGGATATTTACAACTAAAATGACACAGAATATTACTACAGCTATCTGATATGCCCAGGCTAACATTATTTACCAGAAATAAGACATCTCGAAAAATTGCATCCGGATACCTGCCGGATACCTGCCGGATACCTTCAGCAATGTTCAATTTTCATGGTTAGTTTCCAATATATATTTAGGTGTTTCACACTTAATTGAACAAAATGCACCCCCAAATTGTGACATGTTTTTGGAAACTCAGAATGAGGTATCCGGTGCCGGATTCTTGGTATCCGGTGCGGATCCTTGGACACCCAGATTGAGGTATCCGGTGAGGTATCCGGTGCCGGATACCCGGATTCCAGGTGGCATACTTTCAGGTGAGGTGTCCATGCCGGATACCACGGATCTGGTATCCGGCAAGGTATCTGCCACCGGATACCCGGACGCGTTTTGGGTAAGTGTCCGGTGGTATCCGGCAGGTATCCGGATACCGGAAACTGCATTTTTTTTGCTGTGATACAGTTGCAGTTTGTACTCCAAGCGAGCAACACCTCCCAATCCAGCACAGAGCATTGCCTGATAGCCAGCCAAGGAGAAATCCATCATCGGTAATTATCACGTTTACCTTTTCAGCCTTATTCACATACTCTTAAAATCACTCTCATCGTTTGTTTGTTTGTTGTTTAACGCCGAACCTAGCAATATTCCAGCTATAGGACAGCGGTCTGTAAATAATCGAGTCTTGGCCAAGCGAGCAACACTTCCCAAGCCAGCACAGAGCATTGCCTGATAGCCAGCCAAGGAAACTCCATCATCGGTAATTATCTCGCTATCCTTTCACCCTTATTCACTCTCACTGAATTAATCACAAAACCCCCAAATCCTTAAAACCAACAACAACACTCAACTCTTATAAATAACCAACACCTTATCCTCCCCCATATCCCTAACACAGCTCGCACTCATTTCTACTCGCTACCCACGCCCACCACTCAAACACACCCTTTGACCCAACTCCTAAAAACAAAAAAACACCTAATCCCCCCTTCTCCTTAACACAACGCACGCTCTTTCCTTCTCACCACCCACGCCCACCACTCACATACCTCCACTCCTTCGACTAAATATCTCCTAATCCCCGCTTTCCACTTGTCTCACCTAATCCCAGCCTTCCAGCAACAAAATAAATCTTTAATAATTAATCCATTTCACAAACCCTCCTACTAAAACCAACAACAAATAACCACCGCAACCTCCTCCGCCTCCTAAACACAACTCACCAAGTAAAAACAACAAACCAACTTACCTCCCCAAAACACCACTCACCACAACACACGCTCTCCAACTCTCCAAACAACATGACTGACACCCGCAACGCCACACTCGCAGACATGCCAGCTCCGAACTCACCCACGCCTGCGGAAGCGCACAACACTTCCGGGAGGTCACTCGAAAACATCGTCCCGACCGAGTATGGCGAAAACACGACACACACCACCCCCACCAAACCAGCTAACTCGCCACCTCAAAACACCAAAAAACGCAAACTCGACACATCCACTCCACCTCCATCGCCCACACCCTCCCCGGCCGCCTTCCTCACCACCTTCGCCCTCTACTTCTTCTCAGCAGGCTCAGGCACCACTCTCTCACTAGAACTTTCGGCCGATAAAATAGGACTTTGGTTTAAAAGAGAAAAAATAAATTACAACAATATTAAAAAAGCAAACAAAGGATACCAGATAATCTTCCCTAACCGAGAATCTTACAACGCAGCAAATAAAATAACTCAAATATTCCACGTCACAGTAATCAAACAAACACCTAATTGGCAACAATATACACGAGGCGTAATTAGGGTTAACCCAAGGGAAACAACTGAGGACTTACAATTATACTCTCTAGAAGCTAACATAAACCAAGACCAAAACCCTCAACCCCTAATCACCAGCACGCGTAGAATAACCTCAACTAGAAACGGAAAAACGGTCCCAACCTCCATTGTCATAATCAACTTCAAAAAGACCGCTAAATTCCCTGAAGCCCCCAAACACATATCCTTCGGAGCCCACACCAACTTAGAAGTCAAACCCTATATAAAGCAGGTTAAGCAATGTAAAAAGTGCCTCAAATACAACCACACTGCCTCCCAATGCACATACCGTAAAACTAAATGTAAAAAATGCGCACAAACAGGCTGCCCAGGCACATGCACACCCTGGTGCATCCACTGCAAATCCACCCAACACACTTCACTCTCAAACCAATGCCCATACAGACACACACTCACCCAGCAGGCCAACAAACACATAAACATAGACACGGCTAAAATCCAAACACGAAAATTAGCTACACCTGCATCTAAACCACTCCTCCCTACACCACACCCAAACACCATCCCACAACCAAACACCACACCCATAACCGACAGCTCTGTCTGGGGCCCCTACCGAGAAATCGCACCCACCTCACACATACTCAACCAACCACGAACCCTCCCAAATCTCACATAGCCAAAACATCAACCCCCGCATGCAAAACAAACCTCAAAATGACCACCACAACACGACCCTCATCCAAGCACCCTCCAGCCCATATGGTAACAACGCTCTCCCACAAGCAAGCACAACAACAAAACACAAACACTAAGAAATCATCAGCTACGACCATCCCACAAACACCTTCACAATCCTCCACATCACATGCCTCCCCCATGGAAACTCAATCAGCTAAACCTAATCTAACCGATGACGAAGATTTCTCCACTACTGAGGAAACAATAGACACTACTCCAACTAAAACAAACCAAACTTCCCAAACAGCCAACACCCAAAACCTAAATAACCTCACCTTACTCCTAGCATACATGCATAGTCAAAACTCACCAAAGGCTAGCATGAAATCCTTCTACAAAGTAGCTTTCAATCTAAAATTAACCGATCTTCCCTTCTTCCTCTTTAACCTCCATCTAAAAGAACTCACCGAATAAAATAAAAAATAAAAAATAAATCACCAATCACCCGAACCCAATATTCGAAGGACTGAATATTTTTCAGTGGAACGCCAACGGACTCACCTCCCACGGCCATGATCTAAAAACTAAATTTAAACTAAATAAAGGCCCTCACATTGCTTGTATACAGGAAACCAAATTCTCAAAAAAAACCAAATTCACACTACCTAACTACAACTCAGTTAGAACTGACAGAGCTAAACCGAAAACAAGAAGAGCCGCAGGAGGACTAATCATATTTATCAGGGAAGATATAAATTACGAAGAAATAAAAATAGACACGCCAAACCTAGAAGCCAACGGCATTAAAATCACATTAAATAACCGAAACATAAACATCATAAATATTTACCACTGGGCGGAACAAAAAGTCCAACCTGAGGATCTAAACAAACTACTCCAAATAAGCGATAAATCTACTATATTCCTAGGAGACTTTAACGCTCACCATCCTACATGGAGCATAGATGATAAAATAGATAATCATGGCAAATTAATCTCCGAATGGATAGAAACAAACGACCTAGTACTCCTTAATAGCAACCAACCCACGAGGTACGATAAGATAAACCAAAAAATGTCGGCTATCGACCTAACCATATGCACCGCAGATCTAGCCCAAAGTACTCAATGGGAAGTGCACGACGTCCCGCTAGGTAGTGACCACTTCCCCATAAACATAACCATAGGAAATACAAACGTACCAATCCAAACAGAAAACCAAGAACCAAAATTCCATTACAATAAAGCTAACTGGGACCAATTCCAAGATATCTGCAACGAAGCTAACTTAAACGAAATAGAAAATATTGATCCAGAAACCTATTGTAAAAACCTAACAAACTATATAATAAACGCAGCCAAAACCTCCATCCCCTTCAAAACATCTAAGACAGGCAAACCGACGGTACCATGGTGGAATGAGGAAATAGAACAGACTAGACGAAAACGTAAATCAGCCTTCAATAAAGCAAAACGCGACTACAAATATTTAAACATAGCCCACGAACTAAACCACCAGTAGAGACTGGAAAAATTCTGCGAAGGTATAAATAACCGTACAGATGCCAGAACGGTCTGGCGCAAAATCCACGCCATCAGAGGCTTAAAACGACATAAAAAAAACCCTAACATTGACAACTCAACCAACCCCGCCCAAAAAGCAAATAATCTCGCCAACCACTTTTCGGCCGTTAGCAGTAACACCAACTTCAGTAAAAAATTCCAAGATAAACTTAAAACAGAAAACAAACCCACAAAAGAACCAAACAATAACAATCTAGAAATAAATCAACCCTACACAATGGAGGAGCTCCTCTACGCAATCCAAAACAGGAAAAAGGGCACAGCCCCAGGATTAGACCTAACTTCTTACCAAATAATTAAAAAACTCCCCCTAAAACTACTCCAGGCACTACTCAAACTATACAATCTCATCTACCTAAACGGACAGGTTCCTACTCCCTGGAAACAGGCCCTAGTCATACCAATCCCTAAACCTAATAAACCAGCTAATCAAGCTAACTCATATAGACCAATATCCCTAACTTCAAACTTATGTAAAGTAATGGAATCAATGGCTAAAAATAGATTACAACATTACTTAACCCAAAATAACATCATAAACCCAGATCAAAGCGGTTTCACTCCTGGCCGCTCAACCCTAGATAACCTCACCCGACTAGAACAAGATATTAAGACAGGACAGCTAAATAAACAATATACCACAGGCATCTTCTTAGACTTCTCTAAAGCTTTCGACATGGTATGGCACGATGGGCTAATACAAAAACTTAAAAAAATAGGACTCAAAGGTCAGATAATAAACTACATCCAGGACTTCCTAAACAATCGTAAAATAACCGTGGGTATAGACCAAACTCTATCGGACCAATGTCCCCTAGAAAATGGTACTCCACAGGGCAGTATCCTCAGCCCCACCCTCTTCAATATAATGATAAACGATCTATTCGAGGGCCTATCCCCTAAAGTAAACACATCAAAATTCGCGGATGATGGAGCCCTCTGGATCCGCACAAAAAGCATTAATATGGCCCAAAATTTACTCCAAAAATCTCTTAATAAAATACAACAATGGGCTGACAAATGGGGCTTCTCCCTTAACTCAGAAAAAACAACAGGAATAGTATTCAAACATAAAAACATGAAACCCGCCTCCCCACTCCTCCAGCTAAACAACCAAACAATCCAATTTCAAAAACAAACCAAATTCTTAGGACTTATTTTCGATGAACATCTCACCTGGGATGCTCACATCCAAAACCTAACAACTAAATGCAGTAAAGACCTAAACACCCTAAGATGCCTAACTGGCTCTAACTGGGGAGCATCCAAAGACACCCTCCTCTCTCTCTACATATCACTAATTAGATCAAAACTAGACTACGGCTGCGCCATATACAACACCCTAAACAACTCTCTATCTAAAAAACTTGACTCAATACAATATCAGGCTCTCAAACTAATTACACGCACCCAACATGGCACCTCCTACACCTCACTTCAGGCCTTAACAGGAGAAATGCCACTAAGTCTACGCAGGGAAGAGCTAAGCTTAAATTTCTGGGCCGCGTCCCAATCAAACCCTCTCATCCAAAACTTAATAAACCAAAACATCAGCCCCAAAAACCAAGCTCTAGCTCGTAAACACCCCTTACTTACCCCAATATCCCAAAGAATAACAAACTACCTAAATGAACACCAAATTAAAAATCTTAAACAAAACTGCAAACAATCAAATATCTTCACCCCTAAACTTAAAATACCCAAAATAGACACAACACTAGCTAGCCAAATAAATAAACAAACCGACCCAAACATAGCTAAAACTACCACACTAGCATACATACACGAAAATTGGCCAAATTGGTGTCACATTTACACGGACGGATCCTCAGATCCGACCTCCAAACACACAGGTTTCGGAGTCCATACCACACAACCAACTAAAACCACACAATCCTTCCGACTCCCAAACAACCAATCAATATTCACGGCAGAACTAATGGGCATGGCCTCAGCCCTACATAATCAAGAATCCAAAAACCACAAAAAAATCCTAATACTTACCGACTCCTTAAGTGGACTGCAAGCCCTCCAAAACAAAAATACCAAAAACCGACCTAAATTAATAAATCAAATACTTAAAAGCTCCAACGACCTAACTAAGGCAGGCAAACAAATAACCTTCTTGTGGATACCCGCCCACGTAGGAATATACGGTAATGAAAACGCCGATAAAGCAGCTAAACTATCCCTCAAAATCCCAGAAATAAGCTTAAACTTACCCATCTCAAAATCAGAAATTAAAAGTGTAAACAAGCAAAAAATCACCAAAAAATGGCATAACCTATATCTAAACTCAAACTGCCAAATCAAAAAAGTGCTCAGCAAACCACTAACCAAACCAAAAATTCTCCATCCATCCAAAAAAATCGACAGAGTAATCACTAAACTCCAAACAGGACACACCAACTTAAATAACCACCTAAAAAAAATTAAAAAACACACTACAGGTAACTGCCCACACTGCAAACAACCAGAAACCCCAGAACACGCACTCATCCACTGCACACACTACCTAACACATCGAACCGCATTACAAACCACCCTCAATCTAAACAAGGCTCTAACTCTAGAAGCAATACTAAACCCACAAAATAAACTAGAAAACTTCAAGGCCTTAGGCGTATTCTTAATAAAAACGGAACTAATAAAACGCATCTAAAAACACAATAACCTACCAAATCAAAATCACATAAACAAACAAACATCCACCATACCCAGCTCCCTTAGTTCTCCTCCCCAATCACATCGGCATCTATTCCAAATCTCAAAATTCCCCAATTCTATATAAGCAACCCCTAAAACCCCCCTCTTGGGTTGCACAGACCACCTTCGCCCCTTTCGGAAACACATTAAATGGCCTGGCCGGGCCCGTGTGCGAAATACGCATCAGTCGGAAAGCGCACGTTAAATCTCCAAAGTAAGTAAGTAAGTAAGTGAATACAACGCGCCTCTCCCTCAACGGCAAGTTATATTGCTGTACAAACCTAGGCTTGCGAGATGGAATAGTATGGAAACATTGTTCATACCATCACCTGGCATGTAGAATAGTTATGAAGAGCAATTAGCGTTACCCAGCACTCACCGCGTGGAGGTTGCTCTTCGTGAGTGCCAAGGTCGAATGAAGATGAAAATCAATCAAACCACCCCAGCATAACAACACTCCAGGGCCGCAGAAAATCTGTTTTCTCGCTTTGTATGGACCGTTGGGGTGGATGTCAGCCACTGTGTGTGAAGGATCATGTCGATATGATGTAAAGTGGGTTATCCGCCTGTTTTTTATACTGTGGCTGTATCATACATGACACGTGACACTGTTTCTCCAGTTGATAATTACAAAAGTGATTGTCTTCGTATCGCCTGTTCTGCTTGAATGGAGGATTAAAAAACACAGCGGGTGAAAAGTAAGTCGTCTGAGCGATGTCAAAAGGATTAGTTATCAAAGCATGTGCTTCCTTTGAAACTGTTTGCCTTTGAATAAGAACTGCTGTATCCGGAATCTTTAAGAAAACAATAAAAGTGCTTTTTGATTTTCAAAAATCTTCAGAGTAGTTACAAGGCGGGTTGCAAGAATCAAGGAGATGAGGCCAACATAATATACAATTTATGTGCATGGGTATTTTAAAAGGTTCACCTGAATGCAGTTTGCCCTTTCCTGGACTCCGACAATAACAGTGCTTTTTGAATTTCAAAAATCTTAGTGACAAGGCGGGTTACAAGCATAAAGCCACGAAATATCCAATTGATGTGTATGGGTATTCACAAAAGTTCACCTGAATGCCGTTTGAACTTCCAGAGGCTAATACACCGCACCACTCCGAGAGCAGCAAGTTGAAAGAGAGAACCTACTTCTGCTGTACAAACCTAGGCCTACGAGAAGTAATGAGGAACAAAATAGCATTCAACTTGGGAAGCAATAACAATGCGTTTTGATTTAATGAAATCTATAGATCAGTTATAGAAACGGCTACATGGTGGGTTATAGTTATAGGAATCAACCAGGAAGATAAAACCAACATAATATTCAATTTATGTTTCTGAGAGGTTGCCCTCAATGTAGTTTGCCCTTTCTAACCATTGCCATGAATGGTAGGCCAAAAGACGGTATAATCATGATTCCTGTGAAAATGGTATTTGGAAAAGCTCACCTCAAAGCATTCAGACCTTGCCTGGGCTAATACACCGCGCCTCTCCCTCAACGGCAAGTTATATTGCTGTACAAACCTAGGCTTGCGAGATGGAATAGTATGGAAACATTGTTCATACCATCACCTGGCATGTAGAATAGTTATGAAGAGCAATTAGCGTTACCCAGCACTCACCGCGTGGAGGTTGCTCTTCGTGAGTGCCAAGGTCGAATGAAGATGAAAATCAATCAAACCACCCCAGTATAACAACACTCCAGGACCGCAGAAAATCTGTTTTCTCGCTTTGTATGGACCGTTGGGGTGGATGTCAGCCACTGTGTGTGAAGGATCATGTCGATATGATGTAAAGTGGGTTATCCGCCTGTTTTTTATACTGTGGCTGTATGATACATGACACGTGACACTGTTTCTCCAGTTGATAATTACACAAGTGATTGTCTTCGTATCGCCTGTTCTGCTTGAATGGAGGATTAAAAAACACAGCGGGTGAAAAGTAAGTCGTCTGAGCGATGTCAAAAGGATTAGTTATCAAAGCATGTGCTTCCTTTGAAACTGTTTGCCTTTGAATAAGAACTGCTCTATCCGGAATCTTTAAGAAAACAATAAAAGTGCTTTTTGATTTTCAAAAATCTTCAGAGTAGTTACAAGGCGGGTTGCAAGAATCAAGGAGATGAGGCCAACATAATATACAATTTATGTGCATGGGTATTTTAAAAGGTTCACCTGAATGCAGTTTGCCCTTTCCTGGACTCCGACAATAACAGTGCTTTTTGAATTTCAAAAATCTTAGTGACAAGGCGGGTTATGTATATGTGTTCATCAATTGTGTGGGCATCCATTACCATGGTCTCGCTATACATATATATATATATATATATATATATATATATATATATATATATATATATATATATATATATGTGAGCATGCATCAATTGTGTGTGTATCCATTACCATGGTCTCACTATTCATGTATACATGTGTGTGTGCGTCAATTGTGTGGGCATCAATTACTATGGTCTCGCTATACAAATATATATGTGCGTGTGCATCAATTGTGTGGGCATCCATTACCATGGTCTCGCTATACACACATATATATATACACACATATATATATATATGTGTGTGTGTCCATCAATTGTGTGGGCATCCATTACCATGGTCTACATGGCCTCTCCATGGCATTTCAACATGTTGACAATATCTGACATAAAGCGAGGAAAATTTCAACTTTTGACAGACAGACAGTTGTGTAATCAGGATTCCCAACATTCCGTAGTGATTAAAGTAGTCCGTGTTGGTGGGCGTGGTTTAATATATTTACATTCATTGGGAAATGAAAGCAATATCGCGTGACCAATGAAGCTATTCAGAATGCAGGTATTACAATGAACACAACGGAATTTTAATTATGATGCATCGTGTGTATAAAGAAATATAAATGCATCGAATCAAACGATGGGCAAAGTCAACTTGGCTAATCTACTCATCATGCGATCCTCATCTGACGCCTTCACATTGTTTTATAATGCATATGTACAAAGTGAAATAGGGATGATCAACATTGATAAAGTAAACTAATTGTGTTTTGTGGAAAAAGAGTTTGATTATCAAGACAGGAAAATTGTCTTTAAAATCGTGAAAGAATGGGCACTGAAAGTATCTATGGCTCGTGGATACACGCACATTGATCTGGACAATAGCTTGTAAAACCCTATCTGGACAAACTCAGGAAAACGCTATTGGCAGTTCTGTGGTTGATAAAAACTATGAACATTCAATACTCTTTATATTAATGAGAAGACTGAACCACTCCGTCTGTACGTTGCAGAGGTTTGAGGGCTTCCATGGAAGGGTAAAAAATTGAACTAAACCGCTAAATCTTCATACATGTGTGGCAGACACAAGTATTAACATACAGTTTTGTTGTATATATGTTTTATCTATTTGAGGTCCTTTAGGTTTGTAATATTATTTTAAGTTGTTAGGAAAGTAGGTTCTTAGTTCAATATCTATTATGGGCTTCTGGATTAGTTTACTTATAATGTAGAGGGTGGTTGGGTTGGTCTATGTTTGTGTCATTGTTTCTCCTCTTTGTTCTAACCCAAGCCTTGTTTTCATTGGCTTGTTCAAACTGTGCACTTTTCATCCATCTTGCACTTGACAATACATCAATTCAGAAGTCAGTCAACAATTTGGACTCGGACAGATCTGGGATAAATAATTCGATTATTAAGGTTAGTAATCTATAAAATTGCTAGCTAATATCTATGTATTTGTATAATAATATAACTTATGTTATCTAAGTTATGTGGAATGTAATTTCAGTATTATTAACATGCTTATCTTTGGTATGGTGATTGTGTCACCATATTACTAAGTTAATAATTAAATAAGGCTAAGTAAACACTATAAATGCTTGTCATCCTTCTTCTTCCTGTGTGTGAATGTTTGAGTGAATGCGTTGATTTTTATCATTGTGTAAATACTGAATTTGTATGCAATGTCAATCATTGTATGGTAGTTAGTAGTTAGTTATATTTCCTAAATTGTATTCTGTATGTTACATTTATTCATAGTTGATTCTGTAATTAGGAGCGTGCTGACAGCTACAAAGCTACCACACAAGGCGGCTGCCTAGAGAGGACAAACACCCCAGTGTCACCCACAGGGTACGCATAATTTACATGTTTGTTGTGTCATGAAGTATATTTTGTAAATAGTGTATCATACCAAATGTATGATCAGGTAATGAATTAATATAGTAGTTTCAACAAAGTGGTAATTGAATTTGTAATGTTCATTGTATGTTGGAACCGTGGACCATATATATATATATTGTAATCTTATCAGTAATGTCGGGATCGAGTTATCGCCCTTGATCAATCGTTTGTTTACTTCAGGGTAAGGTAATGATTTTATATATCATTGATTATTAAGTTCATGTTGATGTAATGAATATAGACTATGTTTATATTAAATGAAAGGTTGCTTTGTATTGTATTAATATATGTGTGTATGAAACCTGTGTACTACTGTTTTTATAATCTTATTGTTTGTACATTACAGGGTGTCATTGTTATCTACTAATAAGGCAATAAAGACTCACACCCGTAGCCTGTGTTGGACCTTGTATTTGCCATCACAAACCCCGGTTACAAAATGGAGCCCCCAGTGAGGAATTTTTGCCTAAGAAATGTCAGCCAGCCTCTTCGTGGGATAGACAGCTCCCTTTCTATTCTGTGTACATGCACATGTACTTAGATCTGCCAAGCCATGTGATCTGCCAAGCCATGTGATTCCCTTCACTTTCACGGTATCTGTGACTGACTTCTGTGTAGTGACATTTGTGGATACAACTTTGTGTATTTTGTTTCCTATGTAGTAAATGTAACTTTACGTTATTCTCGTACACGTAGCATATTTCTCATATCTGGTAATTTGTAAATTACTTCCCTTTGCCATCAATCATGTAATATATTTTACTTCATAGTATCTATTTGTCTTTGCCGGCTTAAGTTTTTCATTATTGTACATATATTTCAATTATCTGCATTTATGTAAGGTTTTCGTAATTGTAATTACATTCAACCTTTCTCTATTTTTGTAATTAAAGATATTTATCTGGCCAGTAAACCTTGTTATGTAGCATTTCACAACTTGTGAAAACATTTTTTCGGTGATCACCCAGTTTGTATACTTTGGTATTGTGTATATTTGCTTACGGCATGTTTGCATAATTTAGTTTAGTTTAGTTTAGTTTAGTTTAGTTTAGTTTAGTTTAGTTTAGTTTAGTTTAGCTTAGCTTAGCTTAGTTTAGTTTAGTTTAGTTTAGCTTAGTTTAGTTGGACTATTGGATTAACTGTTTTGCTAGTTTCAATAAAGTTTGAAATATTTGCCTACCTTACATAGACTTGGTTTACTTAGATTGGTTTAGTTAGTATTTAGTTAGACTTTTAGATTAGCTGTTTAGTTAGTTTCAATAAAGTATCATATTTAATTATAACCACGTGAGTGTGTGTGTGTGTTTGAATCAGTTCTATTTGCTTATTTCACCTTTCTACATGTATGCAAATAAACTTGGATAGGTATTAAATAATAATAATAATCAGGGAAGAATTAGTTTGGGTATTTTCCTGACTGCCCTACCACAGACTGACTTAGTTTGAAAATCATTTTCCCAATCTGCACTTCTTCTTTTTTTTTTACATTTACATAACAGCATGCCTTGATCTATTCCTTCGTGTTGTTTTGTGGGTCTTATATTCACACCGGGTATTAGTTATCTTAGGTACTTTATTTCATTATGTAGCATTTTAGTATCTACTTTTATTTTTTCACTGAGGTTATTTTTTGTTTCTAGGCAATAGTGTTGCAATCCATTTTTTTATATTCCATTGCAGCTGTTTTTCTTTCTGATTGCAGTTGTGACTCTGTGATCATCACTATTCATTTTCAGATTTCAGTTATCAACATCTTTCAAAACTTCTGTGACTTTTTATAGTCGTTGCACATCTTCTTCACAGGCTTTTGTGATCTTTATTTGGATTTTGTAATCCTTCCACTCGACTGCATCATACTCTTACATCATGAATCTTGAAGAAGAGGAGATGAAAAGTTTGTTAACAATATTTACAAAGATGGGACTGTCTCCAAAGGTTGAGAATCCGGATGACTTTAAAGCCTGGATTCAAGGAATGGCACAACAGGAAGGACCTATTATAAAGACAGAGCCTGATGTCAAAGGCGCCTTCTCAGCCACTAATCCTGAACTTGCTGCTCCACCTTCAACCTCTGGCGTAACATATCACCACTTTCCCAAGATACCATTCTTTAGCGGAGAGACTGGAAAGGACACTCCATATGACTTGTGGAAATATGAAGTTGACTGTCTTCTACAGTCAAAGACTCATTCTCTAGATGTTATACTCCAGGTTATCAGAAAATCTTTGAAGGGAGAAGCCGCACTGGTTGCCATGAAGCTTGGACACACTGCCACAGTAGAGGACCTCTTGTTCAAGATCCATTCTGCTTTTGGAACTTTGAGAAGGAAGGAGACCCTGATGTCACAGTTTTATGGTACTTTCCAAGGAGACAAGGAAGATGTTACAGCATGGGGTTGCCGGCTGGAGAACCTCATGTACCAGATAGCCTCCCAACGTCAGATGAACTTTGAGGAACAGGATGAAATGCTCCGAAGCAAGATGTGGGATGGCCTTAAGCCTGAACTGAAGAGCCTTGCTGCCCACAAGTATGATAACATCTTCAACTTTGATGAGCTTCGACTATGTTTAAGGGAAGTTGAGTTTGACATGAAGCGGGATCAAAGTCACAGCACAGGAAAGAAGACAGCAACCATAAAGATGGCCTCTACCTCTGACTCTTCTTCTGCTGTTGCTACTAAGGAAGAAGTGATGGATCTTAAAGCCATGATGAGGGATATCCAGACAGAGCTAGCTGACCTAAAGGAGCAACGTCAACATTCAGCTCAAGTATTTTTTCAACAGCCTCATCAACCATCACCAGCCTCTCAAGGTACTCCTCAGACTTCCTGGAGGAGGAACAGCAAACATTATGGGAAACGGAATGGACCATCACATCCGACAAGCTCGTTCCAGTCCCAGATGCCATCTGTTATGCCTCAGCAACAGCATTCTTACAGTCAGCCTGCGCCTCCAAGGCCACAAGCGCCATATATGCCCCAGCATATTCCACCACCACAACCCCCTCAAGTTGATGGGTATGGATTGCCGCCAGAACCACAGGAACCCATCTATTGTTACCGCTGTGGATACCCTGGACATATTGCAGTTGGGTGTAGAGTGAGACTGGACCATCTTCGACGCCCTTTAAACTTGGCCAGGCCTATGGGAGGGGGCAACCATTAGGCTTTATTGGGCGCCCCAAGTATAAAGAGATTCCAGACGGACTAGTAGGAGATGCCACAGAAGTTGAGATCAGCATTGAAGGATTTCCTGTTCGTGCTCTGTTGGACACTGGTGCTACAGTCTCTATCATATCTGAGACATTTTACAAGAATAATTTACAGTCTTTGCCCTTGGAACCAATCAGTGATATCTTGGATATTGAGTGTGCCGGAGGGGAACAGCTTCCATATCTTGGATATGTGAGTGTAAGACTCAATATCATTGGTGGAGGAATAAGCAAAACTTCGGATTCATGCCTCATGTTAATTGTTCCTGAAACAAGATACAATGCCAAGGTACCCGCTTTACTTGGAACTAATGTGTTGCAGCATTTCTTGAATGAGTGTAAGTTACAACACGGAGCACGTTTTCTTCAGAAGGCCAATCTCCACACTCCTTGGTACTTAGCCTACAGGACTTTAGCATTACGGGATAAAGAACTGGAGCGACGAGGACACTGCCTTGGATTTGTTCGCAGCACAGAGAACAAGAACCTCATCATTCCACCCAACACCAACATGGTTATTAAAGGACAAGTAACCAAGGGGTTCAATTCACCAGTCATATGTGCTTTACTCCAACCTACCAGCTTTGCTTCATTACCACGGGATTTGGACATAGCACCTACGCTTATATCTTACAACTATGACAGTCGGAACCCAGTGGATGTGCACATCTCTAACATTACAACTAGAACAGTAGTTGTCCCTCCTAGAGCTCTGTTGTGTGAGATTCAGCCTGTATCTATTCCGGAGCTACCCACTGGAGAACAAGGTGACCCAGATGACATCATCAACCAAGTCGATGTTGATGACACTGACCTGACAAGGGAAGAGATACAGATGGGACTTGACATCATCATGAAGTTCACAGACATCTTCTCCAAACATGATGATGACATTGGATGTAGCAACATGGTGCATCATCGGATAGATATTGTTGATGAAGTTCCCTTCAAACAGAGACATCGCCGAATACCACCTGCAATGTATGATGAAGTTCGGAACCATCTTCAAACACTACTCTCAGCTGAAGTAATCAGGAAGTCACACAGTCCTTGGGCATCCAATATTGTACTTGCCAGAAGGAAAGATGGGCGTCTCAGGATGTGTGCAGATTTTCGCCAGCTTAATGACCGAACCATTAAAGATTCCTACGCTCTGCCGAGGATTGAAGACTTACTGGATTGTTTGGGTGGAAACAAGTTCTTCTCAGTCCTTGACATGAAAAGTGGTTATCACCAGGTGGAGATCGAGGAAGCTCATAAAGAAAGAACTGCCTTCACTGTAGGACCTCTAGGATTCTACGAGTACAATCGTATGCCATTTGGACTTACCAACGCCCCAGCCACTTACCAGCGTCTCATGGAACGATGCCTTGAAGGCCTACACCTTAACATCTGTTTGATCTATCTCGATGATTTGATCATATTCTCTAACACGTATGAAGAACATATTGAACGACTCAAACAAGTTTTCCAGCGGATACAAGAATGTGGGCTCAAACTAGCCACCAAGAAGTGCAAGTTCTTCAAAAGAAAAGTTCGGTATGTGGGGTACATTGTTTCCGAACATGGAATTGAAGCTGACCCTGAGAAAATTGACAAAGTGCAACATTGGCCAACTCCTTCCAGCCCGGAACAAGTCAGGAAATTTCTAGGATTCGCTGGCTATTACAGAAAATTCATCAAAGATTTTGCCAAAATTGCCAAACCACTTTCAGAGTTAATGCCAAAGTCAGCTTCAAAGAAGTCAAAGCAACCCAAGGACGTTAACTGGATGTGGGGGGAAGCCCAACAGAGTGCTTTCAACGAACTAAAGCAGCGACTCTCCATGCCACCAATTCTGGGATATGCTGACTGTACCAAGCCCTTTGAACTACATACAGATGCCAGTGGTCATGGATTAGGTGCAGTACTCTACCAGGTGCAGGACGGACAGCCACGAGTAATAGCTTATGCAAGTAGAGGACTCAGTCGTTCTGAGAGAAATTATTCAGCACACAAGCTGGAGTTTTTGTGTCTGAAATGGTCTATCTCAGAGAAGTTTCATGACTACTTGTGGGGTCATGACTTTGTGGTTATTACCGACAACAATCCATTGACGTATGTGCTGACAAGTGCTCGATTAGACGCCACAGGTCATAGATGGCTTGCTGCTCTCCCCAGCTATAATTTCAGCATTAAGTACCGCCCAGGGAAATCCAACAGTGATGCCGATGCTCTGTCTAGGTTACCAGTCAAGGAAGACCCTGATGACATGGATGAGATTGCCAAAGATTATGTCACAGCTATTTGTCATTCAACCCATGTGACGAATCTTGTGGAAAGTTTGTGCCTCTCTGCAGATGTGGTTGAAGATGAAGACCTTGACTTAACTGAGGACAGATGTGAACAGAATGCCAGAGACTGGAGACGATCACAGGCTAAAGATCAAGCCCTAGTAGAAATTATCACACACTTGAGGAATGGAGCAAGACCAGACCGGATGAACTACCTGAAGGATCCTGAAATGACATCATTGATGAAGAACTACAGTCAGTTCAAACTCAAGCGAGGAGTTCTATACAGAGTCGCCAGTGTTAATGGCGTAGACCGGGAACAGCTAGTTCTACCCTCTCGATTAAGAACTGCGGCAATGAGGAGCCTCCATGACAATGTTGGACACCCTGGAAGAGACAGGACTGTATCACTTCTACAGGACAGATTCTACTGGCCAGGGATAACACGTGACGTGGAGACCCACCTAAAACAGTGTGAGCGTTGTCTAAGGAGGAAAACTGCAACCAACATCAAAGCTCCCTTAATCAGCATCAAGACTTCCGAGCCACTAGAGCTTGTATGCATGGACTTCCTTTCCCTAGAACCCTCTAAAGGAGGAATAGAACATGTCTTGGTTGTGACAGATCACTTCACTCGCTACGCCCAAGCCTACCCAACCAAGAACATGTCAGCAAAAACAACAGCAGAAGCCTTTTTCAGCAATTTTGTCATCCATTATGGTCTTCCAAAAAGAATCCATTCTGATCAAGGAGCCAATTTTACAGGGAAGGTGATGCAGGAATTGTGCCAGCTTCTGAAAATAGAAAAGTCCCGGACAACGCCATACCATCCAATGGGCAATGGGATGACAGAACGGTTCAACCGTACTCTTTGTAACATGCTTGGTACTTTGGAACCAAATGAAAAGAAGAACTGGAAGGCGCATGTAGGTCCACTCGTCCACGCCTACAACTGTACCCGCCATGAGTCAACATCTGTAGCTCCCTTCTTCTTGATGTTTGGAAGACATCCAAGACTTCCAGTTGACCTTGCTTTTGGATTGGACATGGAAATTCAGGAAAGCAAGTCCATAACAGAGTACACCAAATCCTTGAAGGACCGTTTGAGGCAAGCCTATGACATAGCTTCAACAGCATCTCAGAAATCTCAGGCCAAGCAGAAGACTTACTATGACCAGAGGGCCAGAGCTGCAATGTTGGAACCAGGAGATCGAGTCCTTATAAAGATTGTGGCCTTTGATGGAAGACATAAATTAGCTAACAGATGGGAGGAAGATGTATATGTTGTGCTGCGCCATCCAAATCCATCGATACCTGTCTTTGAGGTTGGAAAGGAGAATGGAGAGGGAAGAAATAGAGTGCTACATCGTAACCTCTTGCTGCCAGTTAGTTCTTTGCCAGTCAAAATGCCACCAGCCATTAAACCCAGACGACGACAAGTACCAATACCTGTGCCTAAGCCGAGGAAGAACACGGCTGTCGAAACAAGTGAAGATCTGTCTGATGAGGAATCAGCAATTGGCTATACCCGTTCTTCAGAACCTTCAGTTCCTACTGAGATCACAGTGGAAAGGCCAAATGAAGGAGAGTCAGAAGAAGCTTTAGAAGGAGATGAGACTCCTACTGAAGAAGGGAGGGAAGAAGAAGAGCCAACTGATAATACTGTTCACCAGAACGAGCAAGATGAAGACAGATCTGAGACTGGGGCCACAGGTAGTGAGGATGACAGAGAAGAACAACCCAATTTGCAGCCAGAAGATGCTTCTCAGCCACGGCGGTCAACCAGAACCAGGTCACAGCCCAACTGGATGAGAAGTGGAGAATATGTTCTTTCTGCCATAAGTGATCCTGGAAATCCAGAATGGCTTGCCAGAGCCAACTATCTCAATTCTCTGCTAGCTGATGATAGATTCCGGGATCAGCGACACCGAGTGGCTGATACTCTTCTCGATCTTGTTAGTGGCAAGGTCAAATGATGAGACATCATTTTCCTGTGGGGGGAAGTATGTGGCAGACACAAGTATTAACATACAGTTTTGTTGTATATATGTTTTATCTATTTGAGGTCCTTTAGGTTTGTAATATTATTTTAAGTTGTTAGGAAAGTAGGTTCTTAGTTCAATATCTATTATGGGCTTCTGGATTAGTTTACTTATAATGTAGAGGGTGGTTGGGTTGGTCTATGTTTGTGTCATTGTTTCTCCTCTTTGTTCTAACCCAAGCCTTGTTTTCATTGGCTTGTTCAAACTGTGCACTTTTCATCCATCTTGCACTTGACAATACATCAATTCAGAAGTCAGTCAACAATTTGGACTCGGACAGATCTGGGATAAATAATTCGATTATTAAGGTTAGTAATCTATAAAATTGCTAGCTAATATCTATGTATTTGTATAATAATATAACTTATGTTATCTAAGTTATGTGGAATGTAATTTCAGTATTATTAACATGCTTATCTTTGGTATGGTGATTGTGTCACCATATTACTAAGTTAATAATTAAATAAGGCTAAGTAAACACTATAAATGCTTGTCATCCTTCTTCTTCCTGTGTGTGAATGTTTGAGTGAATGCGTTGATTTTTATCATTGTGTAAATACTGAATTTGTATGCAATGTCAATCATTGTATGGTAGTTAGTAGTTAGTTATATTTCCTAAATTGTATTCTGTATGTTACATTTATTCATAGTTGATTCTGTAATTAGGAGCGTGCTGACAGCTACAAAGCTACCACACAAGGCGGCTGCCTAGAGAGGACAAACACCCCAGTGTCACCCACAGGGTACGCATAATTTACATGTTTGTTGTGTCATGAAGTATATTTTGTAAATAGTGTATCATACCAAATGTATGATCAGGTAATGAATTAATATAGTAGTTTCAACAAAGTGGTAATTGAATTTGTAATGTTCATTGTATGTTGGAACCGTGGACCATATATATATATATTGTAATCTTATCAGTAATGTCGGGATCGAGTTATCGCCCTTGATCAATCGTTTGTTTACTTCAGGGTAAGGTAATGATTTTATATATCATTGATTATTAAGTTCATGTTGATGTAATGAATATAGACTATGTTTATATTAAATGAAAGGTTGCTTTGTATTGTATTAATATATGTGTGTATGAAACCTGTGTACTACTGTTTTTATAATCTTATTGTTTGTACATTACAGGGTGTCATTGTTATCTACTAATAAGGCAATAAAGACTCACACCCGTAGCCTGTGTTGGACCTTGTATTTGCCATCACAAACCCCGGTTACACATGTATTTCTATTTCTATGGGGCACAGGGCAGCCGATGTCTCAGGGTCCTATTTACATTCTATTTACCATATCACCTGTATAAATATTTTTGGGAATTCTACAAATCCACCCACACCAGTAGAATGGAATGTTATTGTCAATGTTTATAGAAAACTCAATATGGCTATGTGAGTAATGTCATAGCGGCTTTGGTATCAGTGGCATTACACGAGATGTTCAAATCTATTTATATTTAAAGTTAGTGAAATGGAGACTATGTCATTCCACACGTCAATGTTATGATAAACTTCAAACTTGATGTCATCTCAACTATATGCATAATCTTCAGAACAAATCAACCGCCTCCGTGGTCTAGTCGTAGAGCGTCCGCCCGGAGAGTGGAAGGTCCGAGATTCGATCCCCGCTCGCGTCATACCAAAAGACGTTAAAATATTGTACTTGTTGTTTCTTTCTGACGCTCGGCGTTAGGGGGCTAAAAGAAGGACTGGTCGGCTCGGAGTCAGTATACTGTGTCTGAGTAGGGCATTCATGTTAAACTGTTGCATGGTATCTCAGTGAGCTAGCACTATAAATCGGCATTAGTCCGGACTAGTACAAGCAGTCCACACACGTGCATGCACGTCTCTATATAAGTGCAATAATCTTGCACGCGACGCTGAACCCAATTTCATCTCACCTTCAGAACAAATCTCAAATAATATATATAATTAAAAAAAAAAATGGTGTAGTTTTGGTCGGACGAATCCCAATGTAAAAAGATTCTGTCAAGCTGAAATACATGGAATCATATGCCAATATTACAAAAACACATAACATGTCGACATGAACAAAGATGAATGTCTCGTGTACATGTCAATGAATCCTGTATGTGAGGTTATATCGTACACACACTTTATGTCAAATAATTGGAAGAAATGCTGGACCTGTTTCAATCGTTTCTCTCAGCTTGGATAAACTCCTTATCGGCAATAACAAACGTCACAGATGAAGTGTGAATGAGTGAGCCAGTTAACTGATTAGGTCGCATCAGCAGAGCTATGCAATCTTGCCAAGTTCACTATATTCACCAATCATATCACGTGATGTGCTGGCAAGTGTTTCATACGTTCGTGGTTCTGTTGGCTCGTATATATCTCGATCTGTCATTTCAGCCACTTCAGCAGCTGCCCCACCCTCCAGATCTGGCTTCTCTGTGTTAAGTGTGTAATATGTCTCTCCTGGTCCCTGGATTTCACGTGACATGACATTGAGGCCATCGTATGTTCGGTCTGCAAGTTGAGTTTCGTCGTTGTCTCGTGATTGTTTTGTTTGAACCTTTGACAGATGACTTGTGTTGTAGTAATCATGGGAGTCAGATTCCTGCAGCGATGGTCTGAAAATAGGGATATATGAAACATCAGGAATAAGATCTTAACGTTAATTCGTGGCTCTCCCCACCTAATCCATGTGATAACAAGCTAATAGTTTTATCACATTACGATGTTTTTGAAAATCATAATATCATCGTGTGTACTGGAAATGTAATCAATTGTTCAATTTGATTGGACCAGAGATTAAGTACCTTCGTCTCCTTCTCCAGCAAACAACACCGACGGCAACTCCTGCAACTACAACGACAACAATTGTTGTCACTGTCACTGCAGGTATAAGTGTTTCCTCACCCCCGACTGGATTGTTTTCCTGAGGTACATGTAAAGATGCTGGAAAAGAAGTTACACTTGTAACGTGGTTATGACAAATTGGATAATGGAGAATAATATACTGTGTTATCACAAGTTTGAATATGATCATTTTTGCAGATACTATTTTTTCTTATGATTGAAGATCAATCATATCTGTCACAACACTTATATTCTTAATGCTTGTCTTATATTAAATCTCTTTGTGAACGTTTGCAGCACATAATCCCTTCTTAAAGACACCTTCCGAACCTTCTGACGCATTCCAGTCGTCACATTTAGAAGATCAATCAGGTTTGTATTCAACGTAGATGTTTTGAACGTAGATTTATTAGTGATGAGCCAAATAGTTTCAGCGGGTTGAAAAAGCGAATTCACGTTTAAAGATTATGTACCTAAACCATAATTGTCACCATTATACTTAAACCACTCCACTGAGACACAATACAACAACGAAGGCAGATATCCTGAAAGCTTAATTCAAACTGACATCCCCAGAGAAAATGACGCGACCTTTGTAATCTATGATGACGCTATGAAGATCTACAGATTGAAAACCTAACATTTTGACAAGGTAGACATAACGTGAAAGAGTATCACCATGTTGATGTTACTTAATTTTGCAATACACTCTCAATCTTGAGAAATGTTGATACACTTGCTGTAAATAATGTGAGAACTGAACTATTTAGCAGCGTTAATGAAGTAAGATAAGTGTTTGAAATCATGAAACGGGCGGGTTTGCGGAAGAGGTGCTTCTGAATAAATATTTTTTTTATCAGTATTTCGATCAACAATAAAAACACTGACTGTGAAGTCAGAATGCTGCATTATAAAATTTCAAGGTAGAATATTGTGGAAGCCACCATACTTTTGGTTCCATTGTTATTTTGAGGTCCCTTCCGAAAGAAATTTGAGCTAGTAACATATAGATTCCCTTCTGATTCACGTGTATCACAACCACTGTACCTCCCTACCAGTCGGCATTCCGGCATGGTGACGTTACATCACTAAATGCAGGGTGTTCACCGTGGGACTCACCATCTTCAGAAAATACTCATTGCCAGTAAATCTACAGAATTATTGTTCTGTTCCGAAATTTGTACACCGCTTTGGACAGCATGGTGGAGAGACCGAGGATCACTGTCATACATACTCCAACTTTCATTTCATTCATAGTTCAAGTTATTTACAGTTGACAATCTAGGTTTAAGTATAATATGTATATAAATACATTTCAGATTTACTGTGAAGTGATTGCTAAACTGTTTACTTTATAACGTTCTATTTTGCATTATTTTAGCAAACAATGAACACAATCAATGGTTATTGTTGTGATAGCCGGATTTACCAATACATACTAAAACTAAGATATACTCACCCTTATCTGTAGAAACCTAGCACGTGTGTTAATCTGTGATGCTGATCTGTCCGCTGGGGTCGCATGTATCCTTTAACACAGCCGGAGAAACACTCACCTGAACATTTATTATTTATCCTCAATGCTTGAGAATATGTATGGTCACCATGGCTATCCAAACACATTTTCCTTATTAAAGCAATGGTGTTTTTACCTGTACAGTCCGTCTGCGTCCACCCTGGCTCACATCCCCTGTCACAGTCCCCTGTTGAATTACAGGAAGAGCTCGCCACACAGTGTCTGGAGGCACAGGTCTTGATACAGTTAGGCCCGTAGTGCTGGCTGTCACAGGCTAATAACACAAAAGCAAATCACTTGTTCAACAATCAGGAGATCAATACTTCATTTTGTTAGATTTGTGTGATGTGATGTAACCATTATTCCCAGTGTCTCTTTACTATCTGAAATATGTTTCCAGTAGCACAATACAAGTTTGTTATATACCTGTATAGTCAGGTTGTGTCAATCCTGCCTCACATCCACTGTCATAGTGCCCTGTTGTGTTACAGGATGGGTCCCCATACATTGTCTGGAGATACAGGTCTTGATACAATTATCTCCGTAATGTTGACTGTGTACTATCGATATGCACTGCATTCATCACTACAGATCGAATCCTCTTGGAATTGGCATACAGAATCATACCTGTACAGTCGTCCAGCGTCCACCCTGTTTATTAAAAATAAATAATGCACTAATTGATTGACCTCACAGATTTACCCTGGACACAGTCTAATGCACTAATTGATTGACCTCACAGACTTACCCTGTACACAGTCTAATGCACTTATTGATTGACCTCACAGACTTACCCTGTACACTGTCTAATGCACTAATTGATTGACCTTATAGACTTACCCTGTACACAGTCTAATGCATTAATTGATTGACCTCACATACTTACCCTGTCCACAGTCTAATGCACTAATTGATTGACCTCACAGACTTACCCTGTACACAGTCTATGCCCATCCATCCTGGTTTACATCTGGTAACACATTTTCCTGTCACATGATCACAGGGCGAGTTTCCTGCACAGTTTCTCTCAGTACATAGCAAGCTGCAATTATGTCCATAGGTCCCAGGGTAACATTCTGTAAAAGTATAGTGATATCGTCATATGTGCAAAGTTGCATCTAGATTGACCTAACATGTACATCACGAGAGTGACGTGTGTGCATATGTACACATACTACACGTTCAACTTTCTGTACACAGTATTCTACGTGACAATGCAACGTTTAAACATTATGTGTATCTGTCTATTTACACAGAAGAGTGGTGATGGTGTAGGAAATTTATGGTAATTACAAAATGTTCTTTACCAGAAGCAATGTAATTAATTCATATCACAATTATACATCCAAAACTAAAGATATTAGTAAAACTGCTGTTGTATTTACCTAGTTGTTGACCACTTTTATCAACTCATGTGGCTACCTAGCCAGCTGCCGTGTGGTTCTGTGCATGCCTTACATGCCTTGATTACATGCATCTATAAATGACTAATGCACAGCGCACCCTATTGGGCTTAAGAAAATGAAAATAGTCTACCTTGATACCCAACTGAAGCATCATAAAATGAAGACATCTTTTAAGTGTATGACCATTACAGCTGGTGTACCTTGTTTACAGTCCACCTCTATCCACCCAGGAAGGCACCCAGTGTCACATGACCCTATATGCCGGTCACATGACGACGGAGCAGCAGCACATTTCCTATTTCCACATGTCTCGTTACAGTTGACGCCATATTGGTCCTTATCACACGCTAGAAATGAAAGGTATCGTAAGTTTTCAGCGTGTGTTGAGAGGATGCTCAGAATCATTATGAACATGAGGTTAATGGTTATCATTATGCATTATTATTAAGACCTAGGTATTCAAGTTTATATCATTTTTCTCATACAAGAAATAAATCCATATTACAGCAAAAAGTATGTTTGTTCCTTACCAGTAGAACAATTTTGTCCTTGCCACCCTGGTCTACAGTCACCAGCACAGATCCCACTGAATCTGCCACAGGGCCCGTCAGAACAATGGCAGAAATGGTTGCAAAGTTGGCCAAAGGTTCCGTGACTGCAGACTAAAAACAGCATTGGCGTTGTTCATGTCTCTGCTTTAAACAGTTGGTCGTTAAGAAACAAGAACTGTATGGTGACGTTGATCGTAGAAATTACAAATAAGTGTCAGATGTTCTTATGAAAGCAAAGAGATCTGAAAGTCGTAGATGTTTATCCCTTTGGTTGGTTGGTTGGTTTGTTGTTTAACGCCGCGCTCAGCAATATTCCAGCTATATGACGGCGGTCTGTAAATAATCGAGTCTGGACCAGACAATCCAGTGATTAATATCATGAGCATCAATCCACGCAATTAGGGTCGATGACATGGATCAACCAAGTCAGCGAGCCTGACCACCCGATCCCGTTAGTCGCCTTTTACGACAAGCATAGTCATATCCCTTTGGTAAAACACATAAACCCTAGAATGCCGCTGACCATAATCAGGCGATCAGAAGATGAACTATGCACACTGAGCTGTGGAATATTGATCCAACTGACCACTCCTGGCATCAGAGCAACAATAGCTTAAATACTAATAATTCAAAGATCTTATGTGTGTTACAAGTATTAGTCTATTTATGTAACATGGGTACTTGCTAGGGAGGAACACTGTATATAGCAACACATCGCAGAGGGGCAACCGAAAATCAAAATATCCCTTGCATTACACTGCCTCCTCATTAAACAGTCATGATGGAATGGCATATCTGATGCAAAGATTGATCAACAAAACAAACAAAATATTTATCAATACCAAATATTTCCACCTCACACAGATTTAGTGTCTCTGTGCTGAGTGTGATGGTGAAGTATCTCCCTGTGCCGTCACACGTCACGTCGTACACGCTGTTGTCTGTTTCAGCTGTGTCAGAGGGGAAGATGTAGCAGGTGACGCCGGGTATGGAGCTGCTGGAGTTACTCAGGGAGAGGACAGCAGTTTGGAGTCTCCAAATATCTGAAATGGTGATCATTATAAGGCGACAAAAAATCATAAAACATAGCTGATAAAAGTCGTTTGTGCGATTCCGACCATAACATAAGCATGTATGTAACACATAGTTGTCCCCTTTTAAGAAATTATGTTCTCAAATTATATATCCTGTGTATGATATGTTAGTAAAAACTATGTGCCTTTCACATCTCATCAAAACTAACAAGATTTTTGTAATGTTGTTTGTGGTGAAACATTCACATCAACGAACACACACCAAGCATTTGTGGAAACTGTGATAGCATAGTGTTGATACTATGTCTTGCATCCAGTATACGTAGAATTCAGGAACGCCATAGCTTTGAGCGTAAATATTAATCGTAAATGCAAGAGAATAACCAGTTTAGATTTCCGCTTAACAGATTTAGTTTGGCAGAAAGGGCAAAATAGCTGTAAAAATTACGATTATATAAATGGATAAAATACGTGGTGACACTAAATGTTCAAAATACATCGTACTCTGGTTCTTCCGTTCCACAGAGGAGATTCTGAATCATCAATAAGAATATAGTAATTCTTTGAGGCAAATATTAAGGGAGACAGCTATTGTTTGACAAATGTAAATTCAAAGGGGAACTGGAACTGCAACATGTAATTCTGGGGTATTGTGTTCTTATTCCGTTTGACTTTAGCTTAGAATAATGAAAATATGACAAGCGAGGGGACACAATATCCACGTAGGTGCTAATATTCAAATATACGTCAACTAACTAGGATCCCTTCAGAGTCTTCAGGATGATGCAGAGTAAATACCTGAAATGGAATAGTTCGTTAACCTGTTTTAGGTAAGGTACTGACATATTAAAGGAATAACAAGCCGGTCGAATATTTCAGTTAATCCTGTTCCATAGGTAATCCAGACATAAGAATAAGCCGGCACCTGAAGTACAATGCATAAAGATGCCCTAAAAAAGTAAGATGCACATGTGATTTTATTATGCCTCAAAATGAGATTAACCAATCAGAGAGCAGAACTAATGACCCTACATGAGCCCGTATACCGTCAGTAAAATACCAAGATGGTTGTTACTGACCTGATAAGAGACCGTATACCGTCAGTAACAGCCATCTTGGATTTTCCAACATCCACCTCACATATTTCACATAACATTCTGGTACAGAAATTCTTTATGCGACACTTTTTGGTATTTTAATATAATCAATTTTGATGTGCAAGGACATTAATATTTTGTTGATCACCTTCTTGACTTTATTGAAATAGAATATCGTTAAAATTATCGACAAGGTTGTGTGTGTGTGTGTGTGTGTGTGTGTGTGTGTGTGTGTGTGTGTGTGTGTGTGTGTGTGTGTGTGTGTGTGTGTTTGTGTGTGTGTGTTTGTGTGTGTGCGTGCGTGCGTGCGTGCGTGCGTGCGTGCGTGTGAATATATTTTTTGCTTACCAAATATGACACCGTATACGGCAATAACATAACTAATAATATGTAGTAATTGCATATTTTGTTGATCACCTTCTTGACTTTATTGAAATAGAATATAGTTAAAATTATCGACAAGGTTGTGTGTGTGTGTGTGTGTGTGTGTGTGTGTTTGTGTGTTTGTGTGTGTGTGTGTTTGTGTGTGTGTGCGTGCGTGCGTGCGTGCGTGCGTGCGTGCGTGCGTGCGTGCGTGCGTGCGTGTGAATATATTTTTCTGCTAAATAATATGTAGTAATTGTTGGAAATGATATTGACAAAAATACCAAAAACGAAGTAGTCGCTTTATCATACCATGAAGATGATCAAAATATTACATGTAAAAAAGGGAAATTATTCATTTGAAAACCAAACAACCACTCACCAAATTACCACATATGAAATCTACATTTGCTTAGATATCCTGATGCAGATGTTATGAAATAGAGTATCTACATTGCATCTTGCTTATATGGGTCTGGAGTTCTTTTTCTGATACCGTCAGTAACAGCCATCTTGGATTTTCCAACACCCACCTCACATATTTCACATAACATTCTGGTACAGAAATTCTTTATGCGACACTTTTTGGTATTTTAATATAATCAATTTTGATGTGCAAGGACATTAATATTTTGTTGATCACCTTCTTGACTTTATTGAAATAGAATATCGTTAAAATTATCGACAAGGTTGTGTGTGTGTGTGTGTGTGTGTGTGTGTGTTTGTGTGTGTGTGTTTGTGTGTGTGCGTGCGTGCGTGCGTGCGTGCGTGTGAATATATTTTTTGCTTACCAAATATGACACCGTATACGGCAATAACATAACTAATAATATGTAGTAATTGCATATTTTGTTGATCACCTTCTTGACTTTATTGAAATAGAATATAGTTAAAATTATCGACAAGGTTGTGTGTGTGTGTGTGTGTGTGTGTGTGTTTGTGTGTGTGTGTGTGTTTGTGTGTGTGTGCGTGCGTGCGTGCGTGCGTGCGTGCGTGCGTGCGTGCGTGTGAATATATTTTTCTGCTAACCAAATATGACACCGTATACGGCAATAACATAACTAATAATATGTAGTAATTGTTGGAAATGATATTGACAAAAATACCAAAAACGAAGTAGTCGCTTTATCATACCATGAAGATGATCAAAATATTACATGTAAAAAAGGGAAATTATTCATTGAAAACCAAACAACCACTCACCAAATTACCACATATGAAATCTACATTTGCTTAGATATCCTGATGCAGATGTTATGAAATAGAGTATCTACATTGCATCTTGCTTATATGGGTCTGGAGTGCTTTTTCTGTAAATATGTTTATATAAGATAAATGTCAGCACATGAAACATTTGAATTTCTCTACAGCCCAAATATATCACATGCATACATCCTTCCCGGTTGTATATCCTGACGTCGTGTATCCTGTACTGCTGTCCCAGGTCCACTGTCCACACACTTGGATACCAACGAGCGTGGAAGCAGGAGTTGTTCATCATTTCCTGGTCCCGGTTCCCATCTACAGCCTTGTCTGCAGACCACGCAGCCCGCCAGACTCCAGAAGGAGATGTTGCTGATTTTCCTTTCGCAATGTTTCCTGTTTGGATATATATTTTCAAAGACATGTCACACAAAGACTTGACCTGACCAGAATGGTTTATATTGTTCAGAAGGAGATGGATCTTTCTGGTGAGGCATATGTTATGCATAATAAAGACAATGTTTATTCGGTTTGCCTGAGCTGTTTTCTCGTTTTGAATAATTTTGGACATAAAACTATGAATAAAAGGTATCTTCATAGAAACGAATGTGACATTTCCCCCATTTTGTGCAAGAAGCAGGATTTACGTTTGCAAAGTTTCAATAGGATTCAAAGCCTGGGAATCTTCTGGACTTTTCTCTGCGTGCGAAATTTGAAATTGCATTTGGCATTGCGACATAAATGTCGCATCAATCATAGAATTTCTTTGATTAAAAGTCAAAAACCGTCTTGGAGAGTGTATACAGCACTCTGTTAACCTTTCGGCTTCAGTTGTCATTTATTGCATCATAACTTCATCATAACGTCATGACATACCAGAGTGATGACATGTATGTCTCACAGCTGTTGGAGTACCCGTCGAAAGAGAATATTATGGAAATCAACAATAACTTTTATATTTACCGTGTTGATAAGCATTATGTGCTCTCATATTTTAGGTGTCATCGAAGATTCAATGCACAGCAGTTGGAACATTTGAAACCTACTTCATTCAATAAATAGTCTCAGGGAGCCATTAAACTAACAAATGTAAATATATAACGTCAACTCCAGGCAACACAGCGGTGACAACTACACGAACGGATCTCTGAAAATTAGTGATGACACCAGGAGTTCACGAAAAGAGAAATCATGTCCTGCTCTACTGGTAGCACCTGCCACTCAAACAATTTGCATGAAATGTAAGTAAACTAACCAGAATCAAATATAATCTAGCTCATCTGAATCGAAACTGATTCTTTTCAAAATCGGAAATGTCATTAACCATGTTTATTGTGCATCACAGGCAACGTTGATGCTTCCACCTTATCGACTGAAAAGTAAATCTACCATACATGTATTAGTGTAATATGTCACCATAAGAGTACATGCAGTTATAATTTTCATGACGCAAAAATACGTATTGCGAAATTATGAAAGACAGTCAACACTGAATTGAAATACTAAGAAATCAACAATTTAGCCTATTTGGGAGATTAGGTTGAATCAGTCATATTTGAATATGTATTATATTCATATTCATACCACCCGAAAAGGCTGTTATTGTTGTCGTGTACGTGATAGTGAGTGAGCGAGTGATAATGATGTTGCGCCGCTTTAAGAAGTATTCATTCGTACCAATTAGGGGGGACCTTATAAATGGGTTTCAGACATTGCACTTACCCAGGCCCTCAGCTTTACGGGCCAACATTGTACCCACAACAGGCAACCGTCAATATATTTATGCCTAAACACAGCTTAAGTAATAAAGTTTGGGGATTATTGCACTTATATCGCGACGTGCATGCACGTGCGTGTGTGTGTCTGCTTGTACTAGTCCGGACAAATGCTGATTTTATAGTGCTAGCCCACTGAGATACCATGCCGCAGTTTACATGAATACCCCATTCAGACACAGTATACTGACTCCGAGCCGACCAGTTCTTGTTTTAGCCCCTTAATGACCAGCGCCAGACAGGGTAACAACAAGTACAAACTTTTAACGACTTTTGGTATGACGCGGCCGGGGATCAAACTCCGGACCTTCCGCTCTCCGGACGGACGCTCTACCATGAGACCACGGAGGTGGTACAAATACAGGTGGTACAAATACAGCAGAATGTGTTGAAATAGTTATTGTAAGTATGGGGCTGATCATAAAGAAATATAAGGGCACTTTCTGTTGTTGTTTCCAAATCGATTTCATTTTACATTACACCTTTCTGGCAGGTAGCTCCATGTCCTCCCATCCAGCCAGCATCACAGTCACCTCCACAAACTCCTGTTGTCTGGTCACAGGAGTCCCCACAGTGACAGGAGTAGAAGCAGGAGTCTCCGAACTTTCCTGTTGGACAGGAACCTGTAAAACATACTCAGGGGTGAAATACATCAAACATCAGATGCATACATTTGCGATCAAGTTCACAAATATCTTCCATTCAGCACTTTTTGGATAGAGAATTTAAAACTACAGTAAAGTACGGTTATAACGAACTCAAAGGGACTACTAATTTTAGTTCGTTATAACCGTAGTTCGTTATAAGCATATATACAGCATAACTACAGCAAATAGGCGGGACCAAAAGGTAAGTTCGTTATATCCGTCAGTTCGTTATAAGCGTGTTCGTTATAAGCGTAGTTTACTGTATCTGCATTACAAACTTGCACACACACGCATGCAGGTAGGCACGCAGGCGCGCAAGCACACACGCACACACACAGACTCACATGCAGGCACACACAAGACACGCACGCACGCACTCACGCACGCACACACACACATATACTCTTAAAAAAGAAACGCAAACCTTTGTGTGAGGTAGGAAAATACATACGAGGAACCGTACAAGGTATTGAGGCAAAAATCATTTGATGATTGTATTCATCTCAGTTATCGGTACATAGAAAAGGTCCAAGGTGAAGGCCAGCTACCATCAATTATGCGTATGTTCCCCGTTGGAAGAGACGAGTATTAGAATCAAATCCTGGGAAATGGTAGCCCACTCGGCCTGCAACGCAAAGGCCAACTGCTGCAAAGTCTGGGGTTGTGGCTGATATCGAGGTAGCCGTCTATCCAATTCATCCCACAGGTGCTCTATCAGGTTCAAATCCGGGGATCTGGAGGGCCAGGGGAGAACATCAGCGTTGTTGTTGTGTAGACAGGCTCTTGTGATCATTGCAGTATGCGGTCGAGCGTTGTCCCGCTGGAATACAATTGCGACTCTGTTGTCTAACGCGAGTCACCACTGGGAATAGTGTCCGTCTCTGGTCAGGGACGTCCTCAAGGTTTGACCAATTACTTGTACATCAAATGGCCTTCATGAAAAAACAAACAGTGCCGCTCAAATAAGATAAGTGAAGTACGTAGATCATAGACTACAGATGGATCCACTGTTCAGAGACACTTAACATTGTCAGCAGAGTGGAAACAGACGTCTTGGTGCACATTCTGGTTAGAGTTCCCATTTCAGCTTTGTCTGCAGACCAGGCAGTCGAGTAGGAGATGAACATTTCACTCAAGTAATGAACACAAGTAGTGTTCAGAATAGATATTACACTGTACGAGGCATACATATTCCTTCAAAATCAAACCATACATTCAAACGCATCGATGCCTAAAATGGTATTTATATTACTTGTAATAGAAATATGTTGTATGGATATGTTGACAGGCAAGGGCGAATCCAGAATATGAACCCTCGACACACACCCAAACACCAACCCAACCAATCGCCCAACCAAATACTCACTCGGGGGCAAATCCAGAAAACTTACGCTCGACACGACGATCGGGACAACATGTAGTACAGTAAGTTGCAGCCACCTTTGTTCGAAAAACCTTTGAGAACATTGCATTATCAAATGTATTTTATACCTTTCAAATGGTTTTGTGAAAACATATACGCAGACTAAGCATTCAATTCATAGTTATCATGATAGTGTTTCGGGGTTTGTCTGCAACATGCCGGTGTTCTCTGGTGTCATCACACTGGCAAACATCTTCTGCCTGCATCACTTCCGGTCTTCCTTTCCGAGAACACTCCACTGCCTACTAGATCAGATCTGAAATTTCAAGAAATTCAAACGAATGTGGGAAAATTATGAGCTTGCTTCTCGCACTAGGACTGATAGTGAGGAATGTCGATCGGCTACCCTATTGACATGTATTGGTCCAGATGTCTTAGACATTGTAGATGGATTAGAATTTGAAAATGAAGCAAATAGACAGAAGGTGGACAAAATACTGGAAAAACTTGAACATTATTGTATAGGGGAAACAAATGAAACTTGGGAAAGATACAATTTCAACAGAAGGGGCCAGGAACAATTCGAGTCCATTGATTCTTATGTTGCAGTATTAAGAAATCTTGCAAAGAGTTGCAACTATGGGGATTTAGCGGAGTTATTGACCCGTGACAGGATGGTAATGGGCATCAACGATAATGCAACAAGAAAGAGATTGTTACAAGCTTCAAAACTGTCTGTAAAGGACTGCATAGATATTTGTAGGTCGCATGAAAGTGCGACGAGACGTCTGAAATCACTATCGCAAGCTGAAGATGTTCAGTTTGTAAGTCAAAGGAAACCCAACAAGTCATAGAAACCTAATGCTAAGCAACAGATCAAAACATCTGAACTGCTCAAATGTAAGTTCTGTGGAAAGAGGCATGAGTTTCAAAAGAAAGAATGTCCGGCATGGGGTAAGACTTGTGCAAAATGCAAAAAGAGAAATCACTTTGCTGCTTTGTGTCCTGGAAAGAGCAAAGACAGGGTTCACATGGTGGATAGTGATAGTGAAGATAGTGAGTGTAACTTCTGACTGTGTCAATTCTGTACAAGTTGATGAAATGAACTTGGTCAATCAGAATTACCCCAAAAAGATATTTGCAACATTGGTTGTGAATAGAGAGGTAGTTGAATTTCAACTTGACTGTGGGTCAACTGTTAACATTCTGCCTTCCGTGTATACTCAAGTGTTCAGGGATGACAAATTCAGTAAATTGGACACTAATCTGATTTCCACACTGCAAATGTACAACGGTGCTGAGACAAAAACTCTTGGGAAGATACGTGAGTCACAAAAAGAATGGCCGCAGGTACAGCGTTGAGTTTCTAATTGTGTCTGAGAAGGGTTGCAATCTAATATTAGGGGCACGAGCTGTTGAACAGATGCAACTGATCACTGTGAACTTTGACAATATTCTGTTGATGGAATCACCCGAGGTGAATCTAACTGCTGACTCTTCACTTGAACCTGGGAAACTGGAAATCACTGATATCAAACAAAATTATCAGGATTTGATTGATGGTGAGGGAACTCTGGAAGGCTTTCTACACTTGGAGGTTGACAATACTGTAACCCCAGTACAGTTACCATGTCGCAAGATTCCTGTTGCTGTACAATCTCAGCTGAAATCTGAACTGGAAAGACTGATGGAGCAGAAGATTATTACACCTGTTGACATACCAACAGGCTGGGTGTCAGCTTTGGTGGTGGTGCAGAAGCCGAGGACAAACAAAATCAGGATCTGTATCGACCCGAAACCGTTAAACAAGGCACTTAAGAGAAACCATTATCCGATAATGACTATAGATGATGTGTTGCCTAAGTTGGCCAAGGCAAAATGTTTCTCTTCGGTGGATGCCAAAAATGGGTTCTGGCATGTTCAGTTGGATGAACAGAGCAGTTACCTGACAACATTTGAAACTCCCTGGGGGAAGTACTGTTGGCTCCGTATGCCATTTTGCCTCTCACCAGCTCCAGAAGGGTTCCAACAACGACTGAATGATGCCATATCTGGACTGGATGGTGTTCGTGCGATTCATGATGATATCTTAGTTTACGGCGTGGGAGAAACTGATCAGGATGCTGAGGTCGATCACGACAAGAAATTGATCATCCCTTTTTAATTGTTGTCGAGCGAAGGACATCAAACTGAATGAGTCTAAACTGAAGTTGAAACTGCCAAAAGTGCCCTACCTGGGTCATGTACTCCAAAATTGATGAGACCAAGGTTGAGGCTATCAAGAAAATGCCTTCACCTACTGACAAACAAGGTGTGCAACGCATCTTGGGGATGGTCAACCATGTGCAAAAGTTTGTACCCAATCTCTCTGAAATCACCGCTCCACTGAGAGATCTGCTGAAAGGTGAAGTGAACTTTCGATGGGACAACACTGTACATGGACAGTGCTCAGAGAAGATTAAGCACATTCTGTCAGAACCTCCTCTTGAGAAAGAGCCTCCTGAGCGCACCTAAAAGGCTGCAACGCATGATGCTACGGTTGCAGAAGTACGACTTTACAGTGGTGTACAAGAAAGGAAGCCTGATGTTCATGGCTGACACATTAAGTCCGGCGTACTTACCACATGACAGACAATTGATCACTGACGAAGGCCAAGTGTTGATGATAGACATGAGGAGCCCAACAGCTATTGACATTGAGACAATTCAAATGGTCGAGCATTTATCCATATCTCAACAGAGACTAGCTGAACTGAAACAAGCCACAAGCAAAGATACTTGCATGAGCAAGCTGATGCAGCTCATACGGCAAGGCTTGCCACCGTCAAAGGAAGATGTACCACACTCAGTACGTGAGTACTTTACCTTTCGGGACGAACTCGCTATGCAGAATGGCGTAGTATTCAAGGGCGAGCGTGTTGTTGTACCTGCAGGTATACGTGGTAACATCATGGAGAGAATTCACTCAAGCCACATCGGTGTGCAAGGGTGTATACGACGAGCAAAAGAACTTGTCTACTGGCCGAACATGGGACAGGAGATAATAGATCTTGTAAGCAAGTGTGAAACCTGCAACACCCTACAACAAGACCAAAGCATGGAGCCTTTGATCAGTCATCATATTCCTACTCGTCCCTGGGAGAAACTGGGATGTGATTTGTTTGAGTTTGATCAGAAAGACTTTTTGATTACTGTGGACTATAATTCCGACTTCTTTGAAGTTGACAGACTTCACAGCAAGAAAGCTCCTGAAATCAACAAGAAGCTCAAGTCACATCTAGCTAGACATGGGATTCCAAATCAGATTATCTCCGATAACAGTCCACCGTTCAACTCTGAAGCTTTTCGTAAGTTCTCAGACAACTATGAATTTGAGCATGTTACGTCGTCACCTCGTTACCCACATTCCAACGGGAAAGTTGAAAGCGCGGTGAAGATAGCTAAGAAGCTGATGACAAAGTCACTACATGCCCAAACTGATCCTTACTTAGCTCTCCTAGACTGGCGAAATGTTCCGACAGAGGGAATCGGATTTTCTCCGGTACAGCGACTCTTTAGCAGGAGAACAAAGACCAAACTCCCAACAGCAAGTACACTTTTACAACCAAAGACCGTTAATGGTGTGTCAGACAAGATAGCTTGTAAAAAAACTAAACAAGCTTACTACTTCAATAGAGGCACCAACGAACTTCCTGCTCTGAAGGAGGGAGATGTGGTAAGAGTCAAGCCTACTAAGTTCGACAAACAGTGGAAGAAAGCTGTTATAGAACAACAGGTGGATGTGAGGTCGTATGAACTGCGTACAGAAGATGGCAGTAACTTGCGCAGAAACAGACGACATTTGAGAAAGTCTCATGAAGCTCCTCCATTGTTTGTGGATACAGATATGGCTGAAAGGAACCAGTTAGAACCAGATCTGTGTGTGGAAAGAACTTCCGCTGAAACTCCTATGAGGAACTGTACTGACAAGCCTGTAGACCAAACATCAAGCAAAACTACAGAGAGAGTTCAGATTCCTGCACAGACAACTAGACAGTCAAGTGAGACAACTAAGAAGAGAACTTCTCGTGGTCGTGTGATAAAACAACCGTCTAGATTCAGAGGTTATCTTACAAATTATGAACTTTAAAGTAAACCTGTTTTGCAGTAAAATTGTGTTATGGATTGTAAGCCTTTTTGAAAGGACGAAGAACTGTTTAGTTTTTATGTTATGAACTGTGTGCCTTACTAAGGACGAAATCAATTCATAACCTTTATTGTGTTGACAGTTTGGGAAGTGTTTCAAATATGCTTTCGGTTTTCAGCAACTGAGCTGGTAAGAACAAAGACTTGTTTTACCATTAGTATTGCATTAATGTTTCAAGACTTAAAAGGTTACCCTTAAAAGGGGAGATGTTACGTATTGATGGCTTGAGAGTTACCTCCCGTACTGTACGCATATAGGCATGACGTCACTGTGAGCGTCGTCTGATGGCGTTGTAGAAGCTCAGAAGTACATTCAATGACCAACCACTTCTAGTTGTCATACGTTTGTAGTGATGAAGTCAAGTAGCATTAAACACTTAACAATTACTACTTGAAAGTGATTCATAAACACATGCTCATGATATAGTCGGAATTGTACAATCGACTCTGCTGTATGCACAGAATTCTATTCGATTAGGAAAGGGTTTTGTCGCTTTATTTACACATCAGTCTGACAGCCTCAACCTGACACGCCCTTATATAAGTGAAATATTGTCACAGTCAAACTCACTCAATCTAACCGGCCATAAACACTCCAATACACTCACACACTCACTCACTCACTCAGCCACCCAAACACCAATCCACCTGCCCAAGCACACTCTCTCACTCACTCACTCCTTTTATCCCTTCCTTTTCCATGTCCTTCCACCCAGTCCCTATCATAGACATCTCCACAAACAACAGTTTCCTGGTTACAGTATTGTCCACAGTGACAGGAATATAGCTTCAAGAATCTCCGAACGTTCCCCGGGAACAAGAACATACATTTTAACGTCGCGTTCAAGATTTTTTCACTCATAAAGGAAGTGCATGAATTAGTCCGGACTTATGTCTTGATAGTGCAATCTCATTTAGATACCATGCAGCACTTTGTAAGTTTGACACACACATTGTAGAGCCTCCGAGTCGGGCAGTCCTTACTTTACCCCTAACGCTGAGCCCCAGACAGCGTAACAACAAGTGTAATCTTTTAATGTATTTGGTATGACACGACTCGGGAATCGAACCATCGACCCCTTCCCCTCTTTAGACACAGAGGCGATTTGTTCAACAGATGGTAGTAATCAAATTATATTGCATGCATTTTGTCTTAGCCTTTGCTATCAGACATCGTTTCTGATTCACTGTACATCACCATCTTCTACAACTTTACTCCCCTTTAAGCAAGCCATAAACTGTAATACCGTCGCGCTCAGTGTGTTGTACAGTGATTGTCTTGGCTAAAACTCTCGTGCAACAATAATGCAAAATGAGGTAGTGACATTACAGTAATCGACGTAAAGATATATTGTATATCAAATAAGGAAGCATGATGTGTCATTCACCCAGGATAGCCTGTATCGAGCAAGCCGATGTGACCACGATGACAGTCAGCATCCACACACCCGCCATGTTTGACAACCCGGACGTAGTATCCGCTTGACTGTATAGCTGGGACACCTGGCGTTGCACGCCGTCAAAATAAACTTGGACGTCTATGAGCTGGGGGCTGCTAACATACAATGTAAATATCTGAAATGCATGTCTCTCTTTGCCCTGTATCATGCAAGTAAACGCAAGGACGTAAAAGACATGTTAGGTGGTCTTATAATATTCAGCTTTCAAAATGTGTTATAACTTGCATTGTAATACATAACGTGGACACATTAATGGCCAAGTCTCTGATAGGTCCGATACTCGATCCCCGAACATTTCGAGGTTATTCATAAAGTAAGAAAAGTCTACCTTCCTCAGTTTATGAATAAGATATGATCACTGTTTTACATCAGTTGCATGAATCACACACACACACACACACACACACACACACACACACACACACACACACACACACACACACACACACACACACACACACACACACACACACACACACACACACACACACACACACACACACACACACACACACACACACACACACACACACACACACACACACACACAACATGTGTTCTTAATCTCCATCATTGTCTTATGGTACTAAGGAGTCAGACAAACCGAAATAATATTATTAATGAGCGTTACACACACGACTTTTGGATTATGTAGTCGTTGCAGCTGTCGACTAAATGGAGAGTTTGCAGCAGATGTTGCATACTTAATTTCTATGACAGTTATACTTCCTTAATAGTGTGGATAGGTGAAAAGCATGCATACGTAACAGGAAGTGTGTATTCGGGTGGCTTCATCCACGTAATGGGAAGAGGTCATGATCAAGCTGCACTTGTCTTCAGGAAACAACACACAGCTTCCTTCCAGTGTAAGGTAAAAGTTACAATGCCATGATTATAAATGACAAAGGCATAGGTTATTTGAGTACATTGTCAGATTACGGTACGTGTATGTTTAAAACTCACAATGAAAGGGTGTATTTTAAAGCATAATGTGATTTGGTCTCACTGGATATGAAAGAGAACAAAATCTACTTCCCTGTGACATTCTAAGCGTTACCTCTACTAATTGGAGGTTGGAAGTTACAACTTACTCACAGTGCATATCCCTTAAGTATGCCATAAAAATGTTATCGTGGGTTCTATTCCGAGTTAGTTTACCATATCATATTTGTCAGTATCACACCCTCCCAAGCTGGCGACCCGTGATATCATTGTTAGTGAGGAATGTTCAAAGTGGTTGTAAGTGTGGACGGATGGGGTAGAACCTAACTGGAATGCTGTTAAAATCGGCGTTATACCCAACTAATTCACTCACTCACTTATTATTGATATCAGTCTACTGTCGAATCAGAAGCTACCCATGTTATTCATACGCTACCCTTATTCCAGCAATGTCTTTTTGTAAGGTTGAAATTAGACGATGCGCCAACTTTTTTCGAGTAATAAATAAATAACTACACTTGTCCTCATTAGAAACGTGAAATAAACTCACTGTAGTAAAAACGGTATCTAGCAGGGACTCGTTTGGTAATCTACATACATTGCATGTTGCATACATAACCAATGAAATTATCGTCACTGGTGTTTAAAGACAGGACAGTTGCTATAGAAAGTGCGATAACCAACAATGTTTACATGCATGCTATATGCACGTTGTAGTGTTTGCTCTTATACTTTGACGCATTAATAGTTTTGTTAAACTATTTAATTAAAAATGAGTGCACATATTTTCTAAGACGGTTCATATTGCAAAGTTCCATTGCTGCACTTTCCAACATTACAGTATTTTTAGTGATTCCTAACAAAACAGCTCTGCGTGACAAAGGGATGCGTTCAAATGTCATCATTTGTTTCAATTTTCTAACCCGGAGCCTGTATATAACATAGCATTGCTTCCAGTATCAGTGACGGGTATTGATATATGTCAATGTGTGATGTGTCAACAACATTTTCTGCCATTCTCACACTCGATGGAACAGTTGGGAATATTTGGGAATATGTAAATTTAGATTTATCTCCACTGAACTTAGACATTTTAATCTGGTGAACAATGTTTTGCCAATTCTTGTTAAATGTTCCAGGTAGCTGAGTGTAAGTATGAACCGGAATTATTGCAGAGGGTTGGCAAGGGAAATACAGCTTTTTTATTCGGGAGGTCAAGTGAAATGAAACGTCACGTTAAAGGTTATTTTATTCAGTTTGCATGACTCTGCGTGTCTGGCTGCTTATACTAGTCGGGAATCAATTCGGCTGTTAAGTGCTAATCCACTGATATACCACGCCACAGTTTTACATTGATACACCTTCAGATACATCAGAGTGTACACCGAGCCGGCCAGTCCTCATTTTATTCCGTAAATCCCGAGTGCTAGGCAGGGTAACAACAACTACCAAACGTCTCTTGGTATGACGCAACCAGGGAATATGAGCACCAAACTTCCGCGATCCACGCCAGGCCGGGTAACATCAACCACAACGGTTCGTTGTAAGCATACACACAGCACACATACAGCAAATGCCCAGGATAAAAAAGTATTCTATATCCGTCAGTTTGTTATAAGCATGTTTGTTATAAACGTAGTTTACTGTTGCATGACGCGACCAGGGAATCTGAGCACCGAGCTTCCACGATCTACGCAGGCGCTGTACCCACTACAACACGGATATTGCCTTGAACCATTGACATTCGTTGACAAATGAGTTCGCGTTTTTCAAGGTGGCTTTATCAAGGAGATGTATCGCTTCATCCCGCTGTGCTCCAGCACACAAATTATTTGAAACGTAAAGCTAACTGGGCCAATCTTGCTCATTGGTGATGCCATTTATCGTGACTTAAATTTCGTGGCAACAGTGTTAGAAGGTAAATGAGAACGTATCTTGTACTTGGTGAAATAAAGAGAACAGCTTGTATATATGTATTAATGACATAAATCAGACACACGTATTATCCCTCTGTGTTCTATAAGTCATGGCAAATGCATACACACGCCCTCCATGGCAAATTTGGTATATGAATCAGACACACACAATCCCCTGAGTCTCAGATTATGAATTAGTGTTAGATTCATAAAATAAGTGTGTTGCATTGGTCATAGGAATCAGACGAACACACTGCGCGAACTCTTCGTCCATCTTAGCATACACCATTTGTGTAATGTTAGTAATTGGTCAGATAGAATAACCAGTTTTTATAATTAGATATGGAAGGGCAACAGGGGATATTTGGTAAACCAGTACTCACTGGCATAACCCTATGTGTCGTATTGTGTGGCCACAATATCCTGTCTATTCTATTGTCCAAGAGTCTTATTCTATGGATAGAATGATGGATTATGTGTTTATTTTTCGCTATTTAACCCAGCCAAGGTTATTCCCTCATGAGAGTATTGAATTTATAAACTCTTAGTTGTACATTGACTGTCTATGCATCCCCTCAAGATCTCCTCAATATACTCTCATTTTATTACAGTCATACAGTTGTTCATCTCATCAGCTTGTGTATTTGCTCAAATAATCGTTGTCGGGATAAATTGTTCTTTTATCCTTTATAATGGCGTCTATTGATACCGTTAGCTGATAGTAATAACCTGTGAACCACATTTTCCTGCTTTATTCTTGATCAATGACGCCCTGCTCTCTCGAGCACAGCTCAGTGACAGGACAAATAAAACTCGATTTTTCTGAACAAAGAAGCTACCATCGATAGGAAATGTGTTTGAACCATTGTCCACTCAAACCATGACAGGTGTGGCTTATTTTCACCACTTTTAAGCTCATTAATATTTTCAAAATATTTTGAACCGTCTGTGGCGTAGCCAAATTAAACATTAAGCAGCAGTCACTGATACATTTTACCCCAGTGTTATCAATATAGTTTTGAATGTATCCAGATGACCATGCAGTTTTCGACTTGATTACTGATGAAGCATGACTCGGTCCCTTTAACTGCCTGATAATGGTCGTTCACAATGAACATACATCTCCATAACCTTTGACGTGAGTGTGTATTTGGATGACGGCGTGTGTCAATAAGATATATTACCATCAAAGTCTGCCTGTCTCTAAATTGATTCAAAATAATATATTTTAGCTTATGTTGGAGTAATAATGTCGATGTAATACTGAAATCTTAAAACATAATTAAAAAACAAAAAACATAACATTTAGATATTTGTGCTCTATTCTATCCTCTATCCTGGACCCTGGTACATTTGAAGTTGTAAAATTAGTGTTGCAGTTCCGACAGATCAGAAACATACATGTCTCACTACACCCCATACGTGATTCATGATGTATACTTATTATGTTGTCCACCAATGTCACAAAAACTGGACTGATCATTGCTATTATTCAGGACAAAGTGACTGATCATAAATAATATACAAAATTAGCAAATACACCCCACAATCACCCCGTTAAAATTTCAGTGAAGAAAACAGCAATTGCACTGCTTGGTCCTCCCTCTAATTTCAGCTTAAAATGGTCCACCTTTTGTTAATCAAGGAAACAGTTGGAGACTAAAAGGGTATTAAGGTGAAAATAGTCGTTTCATAACCTTCACATGAATTTCATCCCACTTCCATTAATTTTCTCAGAACAAGAGGAGCAAAACAATATCAGCAGCTTCATGCTTCTTGTGACATTGGGACATTTCCACAACATGTATAATTTTGTTGTTCCCTACTTGAAACGTATTGCCACAGGTATTAATTTAGTTTAATACAAACGTACCACATTTGTGAATCTAAGATAGTGAAAATGTAGCCTTTTCAAGGCCGACATCATCCTATTTACGAACTTGCAATTGCTTCACGTTAACAGGGCCTCAGTAAGGTAACCTGCCAGAACATCCGCGAAGTGCAGCAAGCAACGTCTATAGTTACTAAATGATATATGGATATCAAACGTGTTATAAAATACAAATGATTAGATGTTTAATGTTACCCTAGCTGTAGTTAAATGCTTCCTTATTTGGATTTCGATACCATTAGGTATTAGTAACTCTACTTGCAAGAGTAACTCATCTCGTGCATCGTGACTACTTACCCAGTGTGTGGTGTATCCAACAACCTGATACAACCGCCATGAAAACCAACCACCCTTCTCCCGCCATGTTGACTAACCAGGAAGTAAAGCTCACACATGTGTTAGAGTAGGCGTGAATGGAAAGTTCCTATTGACATGTACAGGAAAATAGTGTTCATGTCGTACATTTGTTACCAAGAGGATATAGTTTAAATGTAAATGTCGGTGCGCTCGCCTTCATTTCAAATCCATGTGGAAATACCACCAACACTTTCATGATAACTTGGCTGGAATTGGAACATAGATATAATTGTGCCCAGCTTTTCAATAAAGATTTCGTCATCGAAGACTTGGTTAAGTTATTCAAGGAATGTTAAGGTAGACAATAAGAGGAATTTACTGAGGACGACACGGAGCTTCTCAACATGATGCGCAAATCTATCCAATACTTTGAGTTTTCATATTTTACACACTGACACTTATATACTTAGGTTGGTGGATCTTGTGGCGAGGCTTAGTGACTTGGATGATCACGTGGTGTTGTATCCCGACGCGTAGATGATTGGTCACAAACTTGCAAACTTGCAAACCATCAAAATAAACATGGACGTCTATGCGCTGGGGGCTGCTAACATACAATGTAAATATCTGAAATGCATTCTGTCTTTTTCTTTGTCATGCGAGTAAACATAGAGAAGGCTCAGAATTCATATTCAACCAAACGTTAAGTCTCTCTGTCAACTCGTTACGGAAAGAATATATTTGGTGTTATACAGCTTAAATATGTCAGAACTTGAAGTGTGTTGTTATACATAACGTGGACACGTTTATGGCCAAGTCACACGGATTTCAAAATATTTCGTCAATTAAGTGTATTTCAATTCATAGCATGAGCACATTTTATGATGGTATGTCTTTGTTGGGTGTCCCATTTACGATCATCGCATTAAGTGAGGAAAGTCTACCTTCCTCAATTTATGTAATAGACACGATCAATGTTTTACATAAGTTGCATGGATGAGACACACACACAAAGAAGTCATTTGTGAATGAAACATAAACTCTTCCACAGTGTGTTATGGTACTTAGGACAAACCATAATAATATAATAAATGAGAGTTACACACACGACTTTTGTGTTATAGTCGGCATTGGCTAGTGTAACCATCGACGAAATGGAGGGTATTAAAGCTGATGTTGCATGCTTAATTTCTAAGACAGTTATCCCACCGAAATAGTGCGGATATCATATAGCATCCATATATTGTGTAACGTAATCGCACAACTCCAAGCTGCAGTACACACATTGGGGTAAGGCATATCAGGAAAAACACACAGCTTCCTCCTAGTGTTAGGTAAACGTTATGATGTTATGATTATAAATGATAAAGGCATAGGCTATTGGAGTACGTTATCAGATTGAGGTACGTTTATGTTTAAAACTCACCTTGAAGGGATGTACACCACAGCATGATGTGATTTGAGAACTAGTATACTTCCCTGTCACAATAGCAATACTTAACAACACCTCTACTCAATGCTCGTAATTTACAAATTACTCGCTGTACATAGTTGTATGCCTTAGGCATGCCAAAAACCTATTTAAAGTGGGTTCGAATCTGAGTGTGGTTATAGGTGTATCAGTACATACACCTCTTCGTGGGCTTCACAATGTGTTAAACGTCTGAGACTTGCACCACGTCGAGCTTTCCTTCATACCAAGCCGTGATATTGCTGAAAGTCTGCACAATTTGGGTGTCACCAAACTCACCCACTTTATCAATGCAACTTACATACATTGTAGAGTGTGAATGTGTCTTCTTATTCCTTATTCAAATGTGTGGATAGCTATACACGAAATGTCAATGTTGTTTACAGGTGTGGTTTGTGTTTAACTGAATAGGAAACAAGTAAAGAACTTACACCACGTATGCGATTGTTTGTTCATGATTTACCTTTGGTATGGATAATCACTTTGCAACAATACAGTCCAATATTCTTTAGGGCGATCGCGCGTATGAACTATAATGCACGTGATACGCGTTGTCCATCAGATTGAAAGCTACAGGACATGTTTGTGCCTCTCTCACTGGAGTCACACTGGCTATGTACAATAATACATTCATGCACATAAACAGTGTTGGAATGTTTTACACATGAAATACATAAGCAACTATATATGATAATTTTATAATGTGAAATTAATGTTTCTTCCTTAAATTGGGTCAATACTGGATTCTGATTGGCCAATCAGATGTATAAAATCCCAATCACCACCTGTGACTAAAGCAGCCGATTTGACGACAGTATTACCAGGGACGATATACAAACATGTTTCTCATTCATTGGTGATAGGCACTTTTAAATGACTATATATATAAATATAGTGCAGATTCGGGGTAACTGTTAAATTCAAAGTATATGTGATAATACGCAATTCGGTATTTTGACTTGTCCTTAACGGTCCCATATTTTTTCAGGTGAACAGTTGACTAGACTTTGCACGTGTTTGTGACTGGTGGGGAAGGATTGGCTTACCTTTTCGCGAAATCCTTGTATCATCCCTTTTTGATAGTGATTCATTAACACAAGTTGTCGGTATCGTACAATGGACTGCTTTTAGCAGATATTTCTTACGATCATGGACAGGGATTCTTTCGCTCACTATTGAAATTTGGTGCCTTTCTGTTAGCGACCCTGACGTTATAGTTTCTGCGTCCCAATGAGCGGTGTGATGTCACAATAGTCACGCGAGGTGTACAACTAAACATTACAAGGCTTAGTTACTCTTCTTTCGGGGCGCCCACTAAACGCTGGCCTACACCCGTTCTATGCCTATTTTGTAACAGTTTATGGGGCTTTCAGTATATTTATCATCCTGTTATCATCATTGATTATATTATTTGTTATTGATTTATTATTTTGACGCCACAACCTTGACAGTCAGTCATCTGAACACCCACCATGTTGGACGACCGGGAAGTTGTTTACACTTCCGTGTTTGCCAACACAGGCGATTCCCACAGGTCGGGTGTCTTTGTCATTACAAAAAGGTCCTTTGACATAGAAAAATATTAACAGTGATCGTCAGCGAGCTTGGATGATCAATCAAACGTGACCATGTACAACACATCTTGAAAAGCTCATACACGTACACAGTGTCACTATAAAAGGGTGTGAAATGTATTTTATACTGTAAAAAAATGAAAACCCATGAACAGAACATTAGTAACGGATGTAATTCAGGGGTAACTATACACGTAACTGTCTACCTGTGTTAGCTTAGTCTTGAAGTAATGCCCGAAGTGAGTCAGGCCAGTGAGGTGTATTCTATGAAAAATGCGTGTACTTGAACGGTCCTCAGGAACCAAGAATCATAATAAGTGCCTATCAAGGATCCAGGATTCTGGCACGCCTAAGTCACCTAACTCTGTGCAGAGAATTGCGGGCCTCAGACGATTGGTATCCATCCCATCTTCTTCGTTGCTGCTGTAGTATTCACCCAATGTCTGTGTAGTATTCACCCAATGTCTGTAATGTATTAACACAATGTCTGTGTTGTATTCACCCAATGTGTGTGTAGTATTCACCCAATGTCTGTGTAGTATTCACACAATGTCTGTGTATTATTCACACAATGTATGTGTAGTATTCACACAATGTCTGTGTAGTATTCACACAATGTCTGTGTTGAATTCACCCAATGTCTGTGTTGTATTCACAAAATGTCTGTGTTGTATTCACAAAATGTCTGAGTAGTACTCACACAATGTTTGTGTTGTACTCACACAATGTTTGTGTTGTATTCACATAATGTCTGTGTAGTACTCACACAATGCCTGTCTTGTATTCACACAATGTCTGTGTGATATTCACACAATGCCTGTGTTGTATTCACACAATGTCTTTGTTGTATTCACACAATGTCTGTGTTGTATTCACACAATGTCTGTGTTGAATTCACCCAATGTCTGTGTTGTATTCACAAAATGTCTGTGTTGTATTCACAAAATGTCTGAGTAGTACTCACACAATGTTTGTGTTGTACTCACACAATGTTTGTGTTGTATTCACATAATGTCTGTGTAGTACTCACACAATGCCTGTCTTGTATTCACACAATGTCTGTGTGATATTCACACAATGCCTGTGTTGTATTCACACAATGTCTTTGTTGTATTCACACAATGTCTGTGTTGTATTCACACAGTGTCTGTGTTGTATTCACACAATGTCTGAGTTGTAGTAGTCGTGGGAACAAATGAGCAAGTCATATACTGAGGAATGATACATTCATTGTTTATTCAGTTGAATACCACTAAGGCTGTGACATTGTGATTGCTACGAAACTGAACCTGAAACTGAAACTACAGATCTTGCTATATGTTAATGATTATAAATGTAATTAAATAAACAGTATATTTCTATACATGTATATATGTGAGCGTGCATCAATTGTGTGGGCATCCATTACCATGGCCTCGCTATACATGTATATATGTAAGCGTGCATCAATTGTGTGGGCATCCATTATCATGGCCTCGCTATACATGTATATATGTGAGTGCATCAATTGTGTGGGCATCCATTACCATGGCCTCGCTATACATGTATATATGTGAGCGTGCATCAATTGTGTTGACAGCCATTACCATGGCCTCGCTATACATGTATATATGTGAGTGCATCAATTGTGTGGGCATCCATTACCATGGCCTCGCTATACATGTATATATGTAAGCGTGCATCAATTGTGTGGGCATCCATTATCATGGCCTCGCTATACATGTATATATGTGAGTGCATCAATTGTGTGGGCATCCATTACCATGGCCTCGCTATACATGTATATATGTGAGTGCATCAATTGTGTGGGCATCCATTACCATGGCCTCGCTATACATGTATATATGTGAGCGTGCATCAATTGTGTTGACAGCTATTACCATGGCCTCGCTATACATGTATATATGTGAGTGCATCAATTGTGTGGGCATCCATTACCATGGCCTCGCTATACATGTATATATGTAAGCGTGCATCAATTGTGTGGGCATCCATTACCATGGTCTACATGGTTTCCACATGGCATTTCAACATGCCGACAATGTCTGACATAAAGCGAGAAAAATTTCAACTTTTAACAGAAAGTGTGGTTGTGTTATTAGGATTCCCAACATTCCGTAGCGATAAAAGTAGTCCGTTTTGGTGGGCGTGGTTTAATATTTTTACATTCATTGGGGAATGAAAGCAATATCGCGTGACCAAATAAGCTATTCAGAATACACGTATTACAATGAACACAACGAAAATTTAATTATATTACATCATGTGTATAAAAAATATAAATGCATCGAATCAAACGACTCTCATAGCCATTTTGGCTAATCTCCTCATCACATGATCCTCATCTAACGCCTTCACATTGTGTTATAATGCATATGTCCGAAGTGAAATAGGGATGATATTAACATTGATAAAAGTAAACGTATTCTGGTCGGCTCGGATTCAGTATACTGTGGGGTATTCATGTTAAACTGCGACATGGTATCTCAGTAAGCTAGCACTATAATTAGTCTGGACTAGTACAAGCAGTCCACACACGTGGATGAACGCTATAGAAAGTGCAATAATCTTGCACGCGACGTTAAACCCAATTTCATCTCACCTTAAGAACAAATCAATATATATTACAAACCAAAAAAATGGTGTAGTTTGGGTAGGACAAATCCCAATGTAAAACGAGTCTGTCAAGACGAAATACAAACATGGAATCATATGCTAATATTACAAAGACATATGCTGACATGACGACATTAAGACACATGAATGTTTCGTGTACATGTCAATTATCTATGTATATGAGGTTATATCGTTCATACACTGTATGTCAATCGATTGGAAGAAATGCTGGAGCTGTTTCAATCGTTTCTCTCAGCTTGGATAAATTCCTTGTCGGCAATATCAAACGTCACATATAAAGTGTGAGTGAGTGAGTTAACTTTTTAGGCCGCATCAGCAGAGTTATGCAATCTTGCCCAGTTCACTATATTCACCAATCATATCACGTGATGTGCTGTCAAGTGTTTAATACGTCTGTGGTTCTGTTGGCTCGTATATATCTCGACCTGTCATTTCAGCCACTTCAGCAGCTGCCCCACCCTCCAGATCTGGCTTCTCTGTGTTAAGCGTGCAATATTTCTCTCCAGGTCCCTGGATTTCACGTGACATGACGCTGAGGCCATCGTATGTTCGTTCAATTTGAGTTTCGTCGTTGTTTCATGATTGTTTTGTTTTAACCTTTGACAGATGACTTGTGTTGTAGTAATCATGGCAATCAGATTCCTGCAGTTATGGTCTGAAAATAGGGATATATGAATCATCAGGAATACAATCTTTACGTTAATTCGTGGCTCTAAAAACCAATCCATATGATGAGTAGCAAAAAGTTTTATTACATTACTTGCTATGTTTTTTTTAAAACATGATATCATCACGTGTACTGGAAGTGTAATCAATTGTTCAATTTGATTGGGCCAGAGATTAAGTACCTTTGTCTCCTTCTCCAGCAAACAACACCGACGGCAGCCCCTGCAGCTACCAAGATAACAATTGCTGTCACTGCATGTATAAGTATTTCCCCATCCCCGACTGGGTTGTTTTGCTGAGGTGAAGATGCTGGAAAAGAAGTTATACTTGTAATGTGGTGATGACAAATTGATCAATGGAGACTAATATACTGTGTTATCACACGTTTGAATATGATCACTTTTGCAGATACTATTTTTTCTTTTGATTAAAGATCAATCATATATGTCACAACACTTATATTCTTAATGCCTGTCTTATATTCAATCTCTTTGTGAACGGTTGCAGCAGGTAATCCCTTCTTGAAGACACATTCCGAACCTTCTGACGCATTTCAATCATCACATGTAAAGGATCAATCAGGTTTGTATTCAACGTAGATGTTTTGAACGTAGATTTGGTGGAAAGTATTTGTGATGAGCCAAATAGTTTCAGCGGGTTGAAAGAGCGAATTCACGTTTAAAGATCATGTACCCAAACCATAATTGTCACCATTATACTTACACCACTCCACTGAGACGCAATACAACAACGTAGGCAGATATCCTAAAAGCTTAATTCAAACTGACATCCCCAGTGAAAATGACGCGACCTTTGTAATGTATGTATGACGCCATAAAGGTCTACAGATGGAAAACCTAGCATTTTGACAAGGTGGACATGACGTGAAAGTACGTGAAAGAGTATTGCCAAAAGCCATGCCATGTTGATGTTACTTAATTTTGCAATACACTCTCAATATTGAGATATATTGACACACTTGCTGTAAATAATGTGTGAACTGGACTATTTAGCAACGTTGATGAAAGTAAAATCAGTATTTGAAGTCATGAAACGGACGGGTTTGCGTAAGAGGTGCTTCTAAATAAATATCATTTTTTATCAGTATTTCGATCAACATAGAAAACACTGACTGTCCAGTCAGAATACAGCATTATAAAATGTCAAGCTAGAATATTGTGGAAGCCCTTTTACTTGTCGTTTTATTGCAATTTAGAGGTCCCGTGCAAAGAAATTTTAGCTGTTCTGTTCCAAAATTTGCAAAGCGCTTTGAACAGCGTGGTTGAGAGACTAAGGATCACGGTCATACAGACTCCAATTTTCATTTCGTTCATAGTACATGAACGTTACAGTTGATTGACAGAATAAAACTTGACTCATGTTTTCAACAATCTAGGTTTACGTATAATATGTATATAAATACATTTCAAATGAGCCGTGAAGTGATTGCTAAGCTGCTTACTTTATAACGTTCTATATTATTTCATTATTTCAGCAATGAACACAAACAGTTGTTGTTATTGTAATAGCCATCTTTACCAATACATCATAAAACCAAGATACGCTCACCCTAATCTGAAGATACCTAATACGTGTGTTTATGAACCTGACAGTTGGTACCTGCAATCTGTGATGCTGACCTTTACCTCGGGGTCGCATGTACCCTTCAACACAGCCAGAGAAACACTCACCTGCATATTTGTTACACATCCTGGATGCTTGAGAATATGTATGGTCATCATGGCTATCCAAAAATATGTCCTTATTAAACCAATGGTGTTTGTACCTGTACAGTCCGCTCCTGTCCACCCTGCCTCACACCTGGTGTCACAGCGCCCTGTTGAGTTACAGGAAGAGTTCCCCTCACAGTGTCTGGAGGCACAGGTCTTGATACAATCAGGCCCGTAGTGCTGGCTGTCACAGGCTAATAACATAAAAGCAAATCACTTGTTCAACAATCAGGAGATAAATACTTCATTTTGTGTGATGTCATGTGACTATTCCAAGTGCCTCTTTACTATCTGAAATATGTTTCAAGTAGCACAATACAAGTTTGTTATATACCTGTAGATTCAGGTTGTGTCCGACCTGCCTTACATCCACATAGTGCCCTGTTGTGTTACAGGATGGGTTCCCATACAATGTCTGGAGATACAGGTCTTGTTGACTGTGTACTATCGATATGCACTGCATTCATCACTACAGACCGAATCCTCTTGGAATTGGCATACAGAATCATACCTGTACAGTCGTTTAGTGTCCACCCTGTCTGACATCCCCTGTCACAATGCCCAGTTGTGTTACAGGAAGAGTGTCCCACACAGTGTCTGGAGGCACATGTCTTGACACAGTTTGGCCCATAACGATGAGGTTCACAAGCTGCAACATGAACAGATATGTATACAATCATTACTTTGAATTGACATCTTTAATTTTTTTATTAAAATTAAATAATGCACTAATTGATTGACAGTTTCTCTCAGTACATAGCAAGCTGCAATTCTGTCCATAGGTCCCAGGGTAACATTCTGTAAAAGAATAGTCATGTCGTCATATGTGCTAAGTTGGATCTTGATTGACCTGAGATGTATATCCCGATGGTGACGTGTGTGCATATGTACACAAACTACACGTTCAGCTTTCTGTACACAGTAATCTACGTGACAATGCAACGTTTACACATTATGTGTATCTGTCTATTTATACAGAAGAGTGATGATGGTGTTCCCTTCAAAAATCACAGTGATACTTTTCAAATGAAAACAATTCCATCTTTGGATATTCTGTTTCATGAGTGTTGCATGAGTATTTCATGTCATGTCATTTCATTTCACTTTATTTCAATTCATGTCATGTCATTTCATTTCATTTCATTTCATTTCATTTCAATTCAATTCATGTCATGTCATTTCATTTCATTTCACATCATAGTTCATGTCATATCATTTCATTTCATTTCACTTCATTTTATGATTGACTGCAAATAAAGCAAAAATACCATTACTCTAGATTGTAAATACAAATAAACTATACTCAAAAACATTTCTTTGCAAAAGAACATTGATTTTAGGACACATTAGGACATTTATGGTAATTACAAAATGTTATTTACCAGAAGCAATGTAATTAATTCATATCACAATTATACATCCAAAACTAAAGATATTAGTAAAACTGCTGTTGTATTTACCTAGTTGTTGACCACTTTTATCAACTCATGTGGCTACCTAGCCAGCTGCCGTGTGGTTCTGTGCATGCCTTACATGCCTTGATTACATGCATCTATAGATAGACTAATGCTCAGCGCACCCTATTGGGCTTAAGAAAATGAAAATAGTCTACCTTGATACCCAACTGAAGCATCATAAAATGAAGACATCTTTTAAGTGTATGACCATTACAGCTGGTGTACCTTGTTTACAGTCCACCCCGGTCCACCCAGGAAGACATCCAGTGTCACATGACCCTGTATGCCGGTCACATGACGACGGAGCAGCAGCACATTTTCCACATGTCTCGTTACAGTTGACGCCATAACGGTTCTTATCACACGCTAGAAATGAAAGGCATCGTACATTTTCAGCGTTTGTTGAGAGAATGCTCAGAATCATACGGAACATGAGGTAAATGGTTATCATTATACATTTATTATTAAGACATCGGTATTCAAGTTTACATCATTTTTCTCATACAAGAAATATATTCATATTACAGCAATAATTGTGTTAGTTCCTTACCAGTTGAACAGTTTTGTCCTTGCCACCCTGGTCTACAGTCACCAGCACAGATCCCACTGAATCTGTCACAGGGCCCGTCAGAACAATGGCAGAAATGGTTGCAAAGTTCGCCAAAGGTTCCGTGACTGCAAACTAAAAACAGCATTCGCGTTGTTCGTGTCTCTGCTTTAAACAGTTGGTCGTTAAGAAACAAGAACGTATGTTGACGTTGAACGAAGTGTCAGATGTTGTTATAAACGCAAAAAGATCTGAAAGTCATAGATGTTAATCAGGCGATCAGAGGATGAATTATGCACAGTGAGCTGTGGAATATTGATCCAACTGACGACTCCTGGCATCAGGGCATCAAGAGCTTGAATACTAGTAATTCAAAGATCTTATGCGTGTTACAAGTATTAGTCTATTTATGTAACATGGGTTCTTTCTACGAAGGAACAATGTCTATAGCAACACATCACAGATTGGCAAACGAAACTCAAAATATCCTGTTGCATAACACTGCCTCCTCAGTAAACAGTCATGATGGAATGGCCTATCTGATTCAAAGATAGATCAACAAGACCAACAAAATATTAAACCATACCAAAGATTTCCACCTCACACAGATTTAGCGTCTCTGTTCTGTGTGTGATGGTGAAGTATCTCCCTGTGCCGTCACACGTCACGTCGTACACGCTGTTGTCTGTTTCAGCTGTGTCAGAGGGGAAGGTGTAGCAGGTGACGCCGGGTATGGAGCTGCTGGAATTACTCAGGGAGAGGACAGCAGTTTGGAGTCTGTCAATATCTGAAATGGTGATCATTATAAGGCGACAAAAAATCATAAAACATATCTGATAAAAGTCGTTTGTGCGATTCCGACTATATCATAAGCATGTATGTAAAACATAGTTGTCCCCTTTTAAGAAATTATATATTCTGTGTATTATATGTTAGTAAAAACTATGTGCCTTTCATATCTCATCAAAACTAGCAAGATTTTTGTGAATGGAATGATTTGAGTGATGGAGCATTCACATCAACGAACACACACCAAGCATTTGTGAAAACTGTGATAGCATATTAGCATATTGTTGATACTATGTCTTGCAGCCAGTTTACGTAGAATTCAGGAACGTCATAGCTTTGTGCGTAAATATAAATGGTCAATGCAAGAGAATAACCAGTTTAGATTAATGCTTAACAGATTCAATTTGGCGGAAAGGGCAAAATGGCTGTAAAAATTATGATTATATAAATGGAGCGCTGAAAATACGTGGTGACACTAAATGTTCAAAATACATCGTACTCTGGTTCTTCCATTCCACAGAGGAGATTCTGAATCATCAATAATAATATAGTAATTCTTTGAGGCAAATATTAAGGGAGACAGCTATTGTTTGACAAATGTAAATTCAAAGGGGAACTGGAACTGCAACCTGTAAATTTCGGGGTATTGTGTTCTTATTCCGTTTGACTTTAGTCATGATTAATGAAAATATGACAAGCGAGGGGACACAATATCCATGTAGGTGCTAATATTCAAATATACGCCCACTAACTAGGTTCCTATCAGAGTTTTCAGGATGATGTAGAGTAAATCCCTGAAATGGAATAGTTCGATAACCTGTTTTAGGTAAGGTACTAACATATTAAAGGAATAACAAGCTGGTCGAATATTTCAGGTAATCCTGTTCCATAGGTAATCCAGACAAAATAATAAGCCGGCGCCCGAAGTACAATGCATAAAGATGCCCTAAAAGTAAAATGCACATGTGATTTTATTATTCCTCAAAATGAGATTGACCAATCAGAGAGCAGAACTAATGACCGGGCATATGAGCCCGTATACCGTCAGTAAAATACCAAGATGGATGTTACTGGCCTAATATGAGACCGTATACCGTCAGATACAGCCATCTTGGATTTTCCAACACCCACTTCACATATTTCACATGAACATTCTGGTACAGAAATTCTTTATTACAGACTTTTTGGTATTTTAATATAATGAATTTTGATGTGGAAGACATTAATATTTTTTGTATCACCTTCTTGAATTTATTGATAAAGATTATAGTTGAAATTACCAACAAGGTTGTGTATATGTGTGTGTGTGTGTGTGTGTGTGTGTGTGTGTGTGTGTGTGTGTGTGTGTGTGTGTGTGTGTGTGTGTGTGTGTGTGTGTGTGTGTGTGTGTGTGTGTGTGTGTGTGTGTGTGTGTGTGTGTGTGTGTGTGTGTGTGTGTATTTCTCTGCTAACCAGATGACACCGTATACGCCAACTAAAGACACCATAACTAATAATATGTAGTAATTGTTGACAATGATATTGACAAAAATACCCAAAACGAAGTAGTCGATTTATCATGCCATGATATGAAATCTACATTTGCTACGATATCCTGATGCAGGTGTTATGAAATAGAGTATCTTCATTGCATCTTGCATATATGGGTCTGGAGTTCTGTTCTGTAAATATGTTTACCTAATTATACATGTCAGTACATGAAACATCTCTACAGTCCAAATATATCACATACATACATCCTGCCCGGTGGTTATTTTTTATCAGCATGAACTAACATGTTTTGTGACGCTTCAACCAGTATCCCAATAAATCAAATAACATTGTCCGAACCGATACATACAATACAATCGGTTGTATATCCTGACGTCGTGTATCCTGTACGGCTGTCCCAGGTCCACTGTCCACACACTCGGAGTCCGTTTAGCGTGGAAGCAGGAGTTGTGGGAATAATCCTGGTCCTGGTTCCCATCTACAACCTTGTCTGCAGACCACGAAGGGAAATAGAGTCCAGAAGGAGATGTCGCTGATTTTCCTTTCGCAATGTTTTCTGTTTGGATATATATTTTAAAAGACATGTCACACAAAGACTTGACCTGACCAGAATGGTTTATATTGTTCAGTAGGAGATGGATCTTTCAGGTGAGGCCCATGTTATGCATAATAAAGACAATGTTTATTCGGTTTGCTTGAGCTGTTGTCTCGTTTAAAACAATTTGGACATAAAACTATGAATAAAAGTGATCTTCATAGAAACGAATGTGACATTTCCCCCATTTTGTGCGAGAAGCAGGATTTACGTATACAAAGTTTCAACATTTAAATGTTTAAACGACCTAATATGAGGGAAAGCAAATGCTGAAACTTCGATGGAATTTGATCTTGATAGATCCTGTAGGACAGTGGTAAAACCTACTGTTAAAGAGAAGTGGAACAACATGACTGTTTGAATATATTCACACTATATCACATTTTTGTTTTCTGAATTCAATTTCAAACTTTCTGGAATATGAAATTCTGGGATGACCCTCGCAACGTTATTGGATGGATTATAAAGATATATAACTACAGGTAACTTACTTAATGGTTCCGTAATGGGTAAGTGTGTCACAGTGAGTGAGTGAGTATGGTTTTACACCGATTATAGCAATGTTCAAGCGATATCACGGCGGGGGACACCAGAAATGTTCTTCACACATTGTACCCAATGCGGGTTCGACCCCGGGGCTTCGACGTGTTGAGCGAACGCTTTAACCACAAGGCCACTCCGCCTCCCGGATGTGTTACAATCTGATTGGATGAAACAATAGGATTCAAAGCCTGGGAATCTTCTGGACTTTAACTGCGTGTGAAATTGTAAATTGCGTTTGGCATTGCGACATAAATGTCACATCAATCATAGAATTTCTTTGATTAGAAGTTGTCAAACAAACGTCTCGGAGAGTGTATACAGCATTCTGTTAACCTTGATGCTTCAGTTGTCATTCATTGCATCATAACTTCATCATAACATCATGGCATACCAGAGTGACGACATGTATGTCTCACAGCTGTTGGAGTACCCGGCGAAAGAGAATATTATGGAAATCAACGATAACTTTTATATTTACCGTGTTGATAAACATTATGTGCTCTCATATTTTAGGTGTCATTGAGGATTCAATGCACAGCAGTTGGAACATTTGAAACCTACTTCATTCAATAAATAGTCTCAGGGAGCCATTAAACTAAAAAATGTAAATATATAACGTCAACTCCAGACAACACAGCGGTGACAACTACACGAACGGATCTCTGAAAAGTAGTGATGACACCAGGAGTTCACGAAAAAGGGAAAGCTTGTCCTGCTCTACAGGTAGCACCTGCCACTCACACGATTTGCATGATATGTAAGTAAACTTACCAGAATCAAATATAATCTAGCTCATCTGAATCGAAACTGATTCTTTTCAAAATCGGAAATGTCATTAACCATGTTTATTGTGCATCACAGGCAACGTTGATGCTTCCACCTTATCGACTGAAAAGTAAATCTACCATACATGTATTAGTGTAATATGTCACCATAAGAGTACATGCAGTTATAATTTTCATGACGCAAAAATACGTATTGCGAAATTATGAAAGACAGTCAACACTGAAATGAAATACTAAGAAATCAACAATTTAGCCTATTTGGGAGATTAGGTTGAATCAGTCATATTTGAATGTGTATTATATTCATATTCATACTACCAGAAAAGGCTGTTATTGTTGTCGTGTACGTGATAGTGAGTGAGCGAGTGATAATGATGTTGCGCCGCTTTAAGAAGTATTAATTCCCACCCTAGGGGGGACCTCATAAATGGGTTTCAGGCATTGCACTTACCCAGGCCTTCAACGTTAGGGGCCAACGTTGTACCCACAACAGGCAACCCGACTGCCGTCAATATTTTTATGCCTAAACACAGCTTAAGTAATAAAGTTTGGGGATTATTGCACTTATATCGCGACGTGCATGCACGTGCGTGTGTGTGTCTGCTTGTACTAGTCCGGACAAATGCTGATTTTATAGTGCTAGCCCACTGAGATACCATGCCGCAGTTTACATGAATACCCCATTCAGACACAGTATACTGACTCAGAGCCGACCAGTTCTTGTTTTAGCCCCTTAATGACCAGCGCCAGGCAGGGTAACAACAAGTACAAACTTTTAACGGCTTATTGGTATGACGTGGCCGGGGATCAAACTCCGGACCTTCCGCTCTCCGGACGGACGCTCTACCATGAGACCACGGAGGTGGTACAAATACAGCAGAATGTGTTGAAATAGTTATTGTAAGTATGTGGCTGATCATAAAGGATAAGGGCACTTTCTGTTGTTTCCAAATCGATTTCATTTTACATTACACCTTTCTGGCAGGTAGCTCCATGTCCTCCCACCAAGCCAGCATCACAGCCAACTCCACAAACTCCTGTTGTCTGGTCACAGGAGTCTCCACAGTGACAGGAGTAGAAGCAGGAGTCCCCGAACTTTCCTCTTGGACAGGAACCTGTAAAACGTACACAGAGGTGAAATACATCAAACATCAGATGCATACATTTGCGATAAAGGGTTCACAAATATCTTCCATTCAGCACTTTTTGGATAGAGAATTTAAAACTATCTGCATTACAAACTTGCACACACAGGCAGGCACGTAGGCAGGCAGGCAGGCAGGCACGCAGGCACGCACGCACACACGCACACACACAGAATCACACGCAGGCACACACAAGACACGCACGCACGCACTCACGCACGCACACACACACATATACTCTAAAAAAAGAAACGCAAACCTTTGTATGAGGTAGGGAAATACTTACGAGGAACCGTACAAGGTATTGAGGCAAAATGTTGTGGAGAAAACACTTGATGATTGTATTCATCTCAGTTATCGGTACATAGAAAAGGTCCAAAGTGAAGGCCAGCTACCATCAATTTTGCGTATATTCCCCGTTGGAAGAGACGAGTATTAGAATCAAATCCTGGGAAATGGTAGCCATCTTTGCCTGCAACGCAAAGGCCAACTGCTGCAAAGTCTGGGGTTGTGGCTGCTGTCGGCGTAGCCGTCTGTCCAATTCATCCCACAGGTGCTCTATAGTGTTCAAATCCGGGGATCTTGAGGGCAAGGGAAAAACATCAATGTTATTGTTGTGTAGACATGCTCTTGTGATCATTGCAGTATGCGGTCGAACGTTGTCCCGCTGGAATACAATTGCGACTCTGTTGTCTGACGCGTGCCACCACTGGGAATAGTGTCCGTCTCTGGTCAGGGACGTCCTCAAGGTTTGACCAATTACTTGTACATCAAATGGCCTTCATGAAAAGCAAACAGTGCCGCTCAAATAAGCTAAGTGAAGTACGTAGATCATAGACTACAGATGGATCCACTGTTCACAGACACTTAACATTGTCAGCAGAGTGGAAAATTATGTCTTGGTGCACATTCTGGTTAGAGTTCCCATCTACAGCTTTTTCTGAAGACCAGGCAGATGACCACAGTCGAGTAGGGGATGAACATTTCACTCAAGTAATGAACACAAGTAGTGTTCAGAATAGATATTACACTGTACGAGGCATACATATTCCTTCAAAATCAAACCATACATTCAAACGCATCGATGCCTAAAATGGTATTTATATTACTTGTAATAGAAATATGTTGTATGGATATGTTGACAGGCAAGGGCGAATCCAGAATATGAACCCTCGACACACACCCAAACACCCACCCAACCATGCGCCAAAGCAAATACACACTCGTGTGCAAATCCAGAAAACTTAAGCACGACACGACGATCGGGACAACACGTAGTACAGTAAGTTGCAGCCACCTTGGTTGGAATAACCTTTGAGTACATTGCATTATCAAATGTATTTTATACCTTTCAAATGGTTTTGTGAAAACATGTACGCAGACTAAGCATTCAATTCATAGTTATCATGATAGTGTTTTGGGGTTTGTCTACAACATGCCAGTGTTCTCTGGTGTCATCACACTGGTAAGCATCTTCTGCCTGCTTCACTTCCGGTCTTCCTTTCCGCGAACACCCGGTGTCATTACTACTGGAAAGTGATTCATAAACACGTGCTCATGACATAGTCGGAATTGTACAATCGACTCGAATTCTATTGGATAAGGAAAGGGTTTGTCTCTTAGTTTACACATCAATCTGACAGCCACGACCTGACACGCCCTTATATAAGTGAAATATTGTCACAGTAACACTCACTCAATCTAACCGGCCATAAACACTCCAATACACTCACACACTCACTCACTCACTCAGCCACCAAATCCTCAATTCACCCGCCCACGCACACTCACTCACTCACTCCTTTTATCCCTTCCTTTTCCATGTCCTTCCACCCAGTCCCTATCATAGACATCTCCACAAACAACAGTTTCCTGGTTACAGTATTGTCTACAGTGACAGGAATATTGCTTCAAAAATCTCCGAACGTTCCCCGGGAACATGAACATAAATTTTAACGTTGCGTTCAAGATTATTTCACTCATAAAGGAAGTGCATGAATTAGTCCGGACTTATGTCTTGATAGTGCAATCTTATTTAGATACCATGCAGCACTTGGTAAGTTTGACCCACACATTGTAGAGCCTCCGAGTCGGGCAGTCCTTACTTTACCCCTAACGCTGAGCCCAAGACAGCATAACAGCAAGTGTAATCATTTAATGACTTTTGTATGACACGACTCGGGAATCGAACCATCAACCCCTTCCCCTCTTCAGACACAGAGGCGGTTTGTTCAACAGATGGTAGTAATCAAATTATATTGCATGCATTTTGTCTTAGCCTTTGCTATAAGACATCGTTTCTGATTCACTGCACACCACCATCTTCTACAACTTTACTCCCCTTTAAGCAAGCCATTAACTGTAATACTGTCGTGCTTAGTGTTGTTTACAATGAATGTCTTGCCTAAAATCTCGTGCAACAATAATGCAAAATGAGGTAGTGACATTACAGTAATGTCCTAAAGATACAATGTATATCAAATAAGGAAGCATGACGTGTCACTCACCAATGATAACCTGTATCCAGCAAGCCGATGCGACCACGATGACAGTCAGTATCCACACACCCGCCATGTTTGACAACCAGGAAGTTGTATCCGCTTGACTGAATAGATGGGGCACAGGGCGTTGCTGGCCGTCAAAATATTCATGGACGACTATAAGCTGGGGGCTGCTTACATACAATGTAAATATCTGAAATGCATGTATGTCTTTGTCCTCTATCATGCAAGTAAACATAGAAAAGGCTCAGAATTCATATTCAAACAAACATTAAGCCTCATTTCGTTCAACTCGTCAAGGAAAGGATATGTCGATGCACGGATTTAAAAATGTTTCGTAAATTAAGTGTATTTCAATACATAGCATGAGCACATTTTATGATGGTATGTCTTTGTTGGGTGCCCCATTTACGATCATCGCATTAAGTGAGAAAAGTCTACCTTCCTCAATTTATGAAATAGACACGATCAATGTTTTACATAAGTTGCATGGATGAGACACACACACAAAGAAGTCATTTGTGAATGAAACATACACTCTTCCACAGTGTGTTATGGTACTTAGTACAAACCATAATAATATAATTAATGAGAGTTACACACACGACTTTTGTGTTATAGTCGTCATTGGCTAGTGTAACCATCGACGAAATGGAGGGTATTAAAGCTGATGTTGCATGCTTAATTTCTAAGACAGTTATACACCGAAAAAGTGCGGATATCATATAATATCCATATATTGTGTAACGTAATCGCACAACTCCAAGCTGCAGTACACACATTGGGGTAAGGCATATCAGGAAAAACACACAGCTTCCTCCTAGTGTTAGGTAAACGTCATGATGTTATGATTTTAAATGATAAAGGCATAGGCTATTGGAGTACGTTATCAGATTGAGGTACGTGTATGTTTAAAACTCACCTTGAAGGGATGTACACCACAGCATGCTGTGATTTGAGAACTAGTATACTTCCCTGTCGCAATAGCAATACTTAACAACACCTCTACTAAATGCTTGTAATATACAACTTACTCGCTGTACATAGTTGTATGCCTTAGGCATGCCAAAAACCTATTTAAAGTGGGTTCGAATCTGAGTGTGGTTATAGGTGTATCAGTACATACACACATAGATACACCCCTTCGTGGGCTTCACAATGTGGTAAACGTCTGAGAATTGCACCGCGTCGAGCTTTCCTTAATACCAAGCCGTGATATTGCTGAAAGTCTATACAATTTGGGTGTCACCAAACTCACACACTTTATCAATGCAACTTACATACATTGTAGAGTGTGAATGTGTCTTCTTATTTCTTATTCAAATGTGTGGATAGTTATACACGAAATGTCAATGTTGTTTACAGGTGTGGTTTGTGTTTAAGTGAATAGGAAACAAGTAAAGAACTTACATCACGTATGCGATTGTTTGTTCATGATTTACCTATGATATGGATAATCACTTTGCAACAATACAGTGCAATATTTTTTCGGGCGATCGCGCGTATGAACTAGAATGCGCGTGATACGCGTTGTCCATCAGATTGAAAGCTACAGGACATATTTGTGCCTCTCTCACTGGTGTCACACTGGCTATGTACGATAATGCATTCATGTACATAAACAGTGTTGGAATGTTTTACACATTAACTACATAAGCAACTATATATGATAATTTTATAATGTGAAATTAATGTTTCTTCCTTAAATTGGGTCGATCCTGGATTCTGATTGGCCAATCAATTGTATAAAATCACAATAACCACCTCTGATTGAAGCAGCCGATTTGACGACAGTATCATCAGGGACGATATACAAACATGTTTCTCATTCATTGGTGATAGGCACTTTTAAATGATTATATATATAAATATATTGCAGATTTGGGGTAACTGTTAAATTCAAAGAAAAGGTGATAATACGTTTTGTGCAGAAATCGACAGGGTAATCCATGTTTTGGGGCTTTAGAGAGCTGGTGCAATTCGCTATTTTGACTTGTCCTTAACAGTCCCATATTTTTTCAGGTGAACAGTTGACTAGACTTTGCACGTGTTTGTGACTGGTGCCGGGAAATCCTTGTATCATCACTTTTTGATAGTGATTCATTAACACATGTTGTCAGTATTGTACAATGGACTGCTTTTAGCAGATATTTCTTACGATCATGGACAGGGATTCTTTCGCTCACTATTGAAATTTGGTGCCTTTCTGTTAGCGACCCTGACGTAATAGTTTCTGCGTCACAATGAGCGGTGTGATGTCACATTAGTCACGCGAGGTGTACAACTAAACATTACAAGGCTTAGTTACTCTTCTTTCGGGGCGCCCACTAAACACTGGCCTACACCCGTTCTATGCCTATTTTGTAACAGTTTATGGGGCTTTCAGTATATTTATCATCCTGTTATCATCATTGATTATATTTGTTGTTATTGGTTTATTATTTTGACGCCACAATGTCTGTGTTGTATTCACACAATGTCTGTATTGTATTCACACAATGTCTGTGTTGTATTCACACAATGTCTGTGTTGTATTCACACACTACCTGTGTTGTATTCACACAATGTCTGTGTTGTATACATACAATGTCTGTGTTGTATTCATACAATGTCTGTTTTGTATTCACACAATCCCTGTGTTGTCTTCACACAATGCCTGTGTTGTATTCACACAATGTCAGTGTAGTATTCGCACAATGTCTCTGTTGCATTCACACAATTTCTGTGTTGTATTCACACAATGTCTCTGTTGCATTCACACAATGTCTGTGTTGTATTCACACAATGCCATTGTTGTATTCACACAATGTCTGTGTTGCATTCACACAATGTCTGTGTTGTATTCACACAATGTCTGTGTAGTACTAACACAATGTCTGTGTTGTATTCACACAATGTCTGTGTTGTATTCACAAAATGTCTGTGTTGTATTCACACAATATGGGTTGTATTCACACAATGTCTGTGTTGTATTCACACAATGTCTGTGTTATATTCACACAATGTCTGTGTTGCATTCACACAATGTCTGTGTCCTATTCATACAATGTCTGTGTGTATTCATACAATGTCTGTGTTGTATTCACACAATGTCTGTGTTGTATTCACACGATGCCAGTGTAGTATTCACACAATGTCTGTGTTGCATTCACATAATGTCTGTGTTGTATTCACACAATGTCTGTGTAGTACTCACACAATGTCTGTGTTGTATTCACACAATGTCTGTGTTGTATTCACACAATGTTTGTGTAGTATTCACACAATGTCTGTGTTGTATTCACACAATTTCTCTGTTGCATTCACACAATGTCTGTGTTGTATTCACACAATGTCTGTGTTGTATTACCACAATGTCTGTGTAGTATTCACACAATGTCTGTGTTGTATTCACACAATGCCAGTGTAGTATTCACACTTTCTGTGTTGTATTCACACAATGTCTGTTGTGTTCACACAATGTCTGTGTTGTATTCACAAAATGTCTGTGTTGTATTCACACAATGTCTGTGTAGTATTCACACAATGTCTGTGTAGTATTCACACAATGTCTGTGTTGTATTCACACAATGCCAGTGTAGTATTCACACTTTCTGTGTTGTATTCACACAATGTCTGTTGTGTTCACACAATGTCTGTGTTGTATTCACACAATGTCTGTGTTGTATTCACACAATGTCTGTGTTGTATTCACACAATGTCTGTGTTGTATTCACACAATGTCTGTGTTGTATTCACACAATTTCTCTGTTGCATTCACACAATGTCTGTGTTGTATTCACACAATGTCTATGTTGTATTCACACAATGTCTGTGTAGTATTCACACAATGTCTGTGTTGTATTCACACAATGCCAGTGTAGTATTCACACTTTCTGTGTTGTATTCACACAATGTCTGTTGTGTTCACACAATGTCTGTGTTGTATTCACAAAATGTCTGTGTTGTATTCACACAATGTCTGTGTAGTATTCACACAATGTCTGTTTTGTATTCACACAATGTCTGTGTTGTATTCACACAATGTCTGTGTTGTATTCATACAATGTCTGTTGTATTCACACAATTTCAGTGTTGCATTCACACAATGTCTGTGTTTTATTCAAACAATGTCTGTTTTGTATTCACACAATATATGTGTTGCCTTCTCACAATGCCTGTGTTCAATTCACACAAAGCCAGTGTAGTATTCACACAATGTCTGTGTTGTATTCACACAATGTCTGTGTTGTATTCACTCAATGCCAGTGTAGTATTCACACAATGTCTGTGTTGTATTCACACAATGTATGTGTTGTATTACAACAATGTCTGTGTTGTATTCACATTATGTCGGTTTTGTATTCACACAATGTCTGTGTTGTCTTCACACAATGCCTGTGTTCTATTCACACAATGCCAGTGTAGTATTCACACAATATCTGTGTTGTATTCACACAATGTCTGTGTTGTCTTCACACAATGCCTGTGTTCTATTCACACAATGCCAGTGTAGTATTCACACAATATCTGTGTTCTTTCACACAATGTCTGTGTTGTATTCACACAATGTCTGTGTTGTATTCACACAATGCCTCTCTTGTATTCACACAATGTCTGTGTTGTATTCACACAATGTCTGTTGTATTCACACAATTTTCTGTGTTGTATTCACACAATGTCTGTGTTGCATTCACACATTGTCTGTGTTGTATTCACACAATGTCTGTAGTACTCACACAATGTCGATGTTGTATTCACACAATGTCTGTGTTGTCTTCACACAATGCCTGTGTTCTATTCACACAATGCCTATGTAATATTCACACAATGTCTTTGTTGTATTCACACAATCTCTGTGTTGTATTCACACAATGTCTGTCTTGTATTCACACAATGTATGTGTTGTATTCAAACAATGTATGTTTTGTATTCACACAATGTCTGTTGTATTCACACAATTTCTGTGTTGCATTCACACAATGTCTGTGTTTTATTCAAACAATGTCTGTTTTGTATTCACACAATCTCTGTGTTGTATTCACACAATATATTTGTTGCCTTCTCACAATGCCTGTGTTCTATTCACACAAAGCCAGTGTAGTATTCACACAATGTCTGTGTTGCATTCACACAATGTCTGTGTTGTATTCACTCAATGCCAGTGTAGTATTCACACAATGTCTGTGTTGTATTCACACAATGTATGTGTTGTATTCAAACAATGTCTGTGTTGTATTCACATTATGTCGGTTTTGTATTCACACAATGTCTGTGTTGTCTTCACACAATGCCTGTGTTCTATTCACACAATGCCAGTGTAGTATTCACACAATATCTGTGTTGTATTCACACAATGTCTGTGTTGTATTCACACAATGTCTGTGTTGTATTCACACAATGCCTGTCTTGTATTCACACAATGTCTGTGTTGTATTCACACAATGTCTGTTGTATTCACACAATTTCTGTGTAGTACTCACACAATGTCTGTGTTGTATTCACACAATGTCTGTGTTGTATTCACAAAATGTTTGAGTAGTATTCACACAATGTCTGTGTTGTATTCACACAATTTCTCTGTTGCATTCACACAATGTCTGTGTTGTATTACCACAATGTCTATGTTGTATTCACACAATGTCTGTTGTATTCAAACAATGTCTGTTTTGTATTCACACAATGTCTGTTCTATTCACACAATTTCTGTGTTCCTTTCACACAATGTCTGTGTTTTATTCAAACAATGTCTGTTTTGTATTCACACAATGTCGGTTTTGTATTCACACAATATATGTGTTGTCTTCACACAATGCCTGTGTTCTATTCACACAAAGCCAGTGTAGTATTCACACAATGTCTGTGTTGTATCCACAAAATGTCTGTGTTGTATTCACACAATGTCTATGTTGTATTCACACAATGCCAGTGTAGTATTCACACAATGTATGTGTTGTATTCACACAATATGGGTTGTATTCACACAATGTCTGTGTTGTATTCACACAATGTCTGTGTTATATTCACACAATGTCTGTGTTGCATTCACACAATGTCTGTGTCCTATTCATACAATGTCTGTGTTGTATTCATACAATGTCTGTGTTGTATTCACACAATGTCTGTGTTGTATTCACACGATGCCAGTGTAGTATTCACACAATGTCTGTGTTGCATTCACATAATGTATGTGTTGTATTCACACAATGTCTGTGTAGTACTCACACAATGTCTGTGTTGTATTCACACAATGTCTGTGTTGTATTCACACAATGTTTGTGTAGTATTCACACAATGTCTGTGTTGTATTCACACAATTTCTCTGTTGCATTCACACAATGTCTGTGTTGTATTACCACAATGTCTATGTTGTATTCACGCAATGTCTATGTTGTATTCACACAATGTCTGTGTAGTATTCACACAATGTATGTGTTGTATTCACACAATGCCAGTGTAGTATTCACACTTTCTGTGTTGTATTCACACAATATCTGTGTTGCATTCACACAATGTCTGTGTTGTATTCACACAGTGTCGGTTTTGTATTCACACAATCTCTGTGTTGTCCTTACACAATGCCTGTGTTCTATTCACACAATGCCAGTGTAGTATTCACACAATATCTGTGTTGTATTCACACAATGTCTGTGTTGTATTCACACAATGTCTGTTGTGTTCACACAATGTCTGTGTTGTATTCACAAAATGTCTGTGTTGTATTCACACAATGTCTGTGTAGTATTCACACAATGTCTGTTTTGTATTCACACAATGTCTGTGTTGTATTCACACAATGTCTGTGTTTTATTCATACAATGTCTGTGTTGTATTCACTCAATGCCAGTGTAGTATTCACACAATGTCTGTGTTGTATTCACTCAATGCCAGTGTAGTATTCACACAATGTCTGTGTTGTATTCACACAATGTATGTGTTGTATTACAACAATGTCTGTGTTGTATTCACATTATGTCGGTTTTGTATTCACACAATGTCTGTGTTGTCTTCACACAATGCCTGTGTTCTATTCACACAATGCCAGTGTAGTATTCACACAATATCTGTGTTGTATTCACACAATGTCTGTGTTGTCTTCACACAATGCCTGTGTTCTATTCACACAATGCCAGTGTAGTATTCACACAATATCTGTGTTCTTTCACACAATGTCTGTGTTGTATTCACACAATGTCTGTGTTGTATTCACACAATGCCTCTCTTGTATTCACACAATGTCTGTGTTGTATTCACACAATGTCTGTTGTATTCACACAATTTTCTGTGTTGTATTCACACAATGTCTGTGTTGCATTCACACATTGTCTGTGTTGCTTTCACACATTGTCTGTGTTGTATTCACACAATGCCTGTCTTGTATTCACACAATGTCTGTGTTGTATTCACACAATGTCTGTGTTGTATTCACACAATGTCTGTAGTACTCACACAATGCCAGTGTAGTATTCACACAATGTCTGTAGTACTCACACAATGTCGATGTTGTATTCACACAATGTCTGTGTTGTCTTCACACAATGCCTGTGTTCTATTCACACAATGCCTATGTAATATTCACACAATGTCTTTGTTGTATTCACACAATCTCTGTGTTGTATTCACACAATGTCTGTGTTGTATTCACACAATGTCTGTGTTGCATTCACACAATGTCTGTGTTGCATTCACACATTGTCTGTGTTGTATTCACACAATGCCTGTCTTGTATTCACACAATGTCTGTGTTGTATTCACACAATGTCGATGTTGTATTCACACAATGTCTGTGTTGTCTTCACACAATGCCTGTGTTCTATTCACACAATGCCTATGTAATATTCACACAATGTCTTTGTTGTATTCACACAATCTCTGTGTTGTATTCACACAATGTCTGTGTTGTATTCACACAATGTCTGTCTTGTATTCACACAATGTATGTGTTGTATTCAAACAATGTATGTTTTGTATTCACACAATGTCTGTTGTATTCACACAATTTCTGTGTTGCATTCACACAATGTCTGTGTTTTATTCAAACAATGTCTGTTTTGTATTCACACAATCTCTGTGTTGTATTCACACAATATATTTGTTGCCTTCTCACAATGCCTGTGTTCTATTCACACAAAGCCAGTGTAGTATTCACACAATGTCTGTGTTGCATTCACACAATGTCTGTGTTGTATTCAAACAATGTCTGTGTTGTATTCACATTATGTCGGTTTTGTATTCACACAATGTCTGTGTTGTCTTCACATTATGTCGGTTTTGTATTCACACAATGTCTGTGTTGTCTTCACACAATGCCTGTGTTCTATTCACACAATGCCAGTGTAGTATTCACACAATATCTGTGTTGTATTCACACAATGTCTGTGTTGTATTCACTCAATGCCAGTGTAGTATTCACACAATGTCTGTGTTGTATTCACACAATGTATGTGTTGTATTCAAACAATGTCTGTGTTGTATTCACATTATGTCGGTTTTGTATTCACACAATGTCTGTGTTGTCTTCACACAATGCCTGTGTTCTATTCACACAATGCCAGTGTAGTATTCACACAATATCTGTGTTGTATTCACACAATGTCTGTGTTGTATTCACACAATGTCTGTGTTGTATTCACACAATGCCTGTGTAGTATTCACACAATGTCTGTGTTGTATTCACACAATGCCTGTCTTGTATTCACACAATGTCTGTGTTGTATTCACACAATGTCTGTTGTATTCACACAATTTCTGTGTAGTACTCACACAATGTCTGTGTTGTATTCACACAATGTCTGTGTTGTATTCACAAAAGGTTTGAGTAGTATTCACACAATGTCTGTGTTGTATTCACACAATTTCTCTGTTGCATTCACACAATGTCTGTGTTGTATTACCACAATGTCTATGTTGTATTCACACAATGTCTGTTGTATTCAAACAATGTCTGTTTTGTATTCACACAATGTCTGTTCTATTCACACAATTTCTGTGTTCCTTTCACACAATGTCTGTGTTTTATTCAAACAATGTCTGTTTTGTATTCACACAATGTCGGTTTTGTATTCACACAATATATGTGTTGTCTTCACACAATGCCTGTGTTCTATTCACACAAAGCCAGTGTAGTATTCACACAATGTCTGTGTTGTATCCACAAAATGTCTGTGTTGTATTCACACAATGTCTATGTTGTATTCACACAATGCCAGTGTAGTATTCACACAATGTATGTGTTGTATTCACACAATATGGGTTGTATTCACACAATGTCTGTGTTGTATTCACACAATGTCTGTGTTATATTCACACAATGTCTGTGTTGCATTCACACAATGTCTGTGTCGTATTCATACAATGTCTGTGTTGTATTCATACAATGTCTGTGTTGTATTCACACAATGTCTGTGTTGTATTCACACGATGCCAGTGTAGTATTCACACAATGTCTGTGTTGCATTCACATAATGTCTGTGTTGTATTCACACAATGTCTGTGTAGTACTCACACAATGTCTGTGTTGTATTCACACAATGTCTGTGTTGTATTCACACAATGTTTGTGTAGTATTCACACAATGTCTGTGTTGTATTCACACAATTTCTCTGTTGCATTCACACAATGTCTGTGTTGTATTACCACAATGTCTATGTTGTATTCACGCAATGTCTATGTTGTATTCACACAATGTCTGTGTAGTATTCACACAATGTATGTGTTGTATTCACACAATGCCAGTGTAGTATTCACACTTTCTGTGTTGTATTCACACAATATCTGTGTTGCATTCACACAATGTCTGTGTTGTATTCACACAGTGTCGGTTTTGTATTCACACAATCTCTGTGTTGTCCTTACACAATGCCTGTGTTCTATTCACACAATGCCAGTGTAGTATTCACACAATATCTGTGTTGTATTCACACAATGTCTGTGTTGTATTCACACAATGTCTGTTGTGTTCACACAATGTCTGTGTTGTATTCACAAAATGTCTGTGTTGTATTCACACAATGTCTGTGTAGTATTCACACAATGTCTGTTTTGTATTCACACAATGTCTGTGTTGTATTCACACAATGTCTGTGTTGTATTCATACAATGTCTGTTGTATTCACACAATTTCTGTGTTGCATTCACACAATGTCTGTGTTTTATTCAAACAATGTCTGTTTTGTATTCACACAATGTCTCTGTTGTATTCACACAATATATGTGTTGCCTTCTCACAATGCCTGTGTTCTATTCACACAAAGCCAGTGTAGTATTCACACAATGTCTGTGTTGTATTCACACAATGTCTGTGTAGTACTCACACAATGTCTGTGTTGTATTCACACAATGTCTGTGTTGTCTTCACACAATGCCTGTGTTGTATTCACACAATGCCAGTGTAGTATTCGCACAATGTCTCTCTTGCATTCACACAATTTCTGTGTTGTATTCACACAATGTCTGTGTAGTACTCACACAATGTCTGTGTTGTATTCACACAATGTCTGTGTTGTATTCACAAAATGTTTGAGTAGTATTCACACAATGTCTGTGTTGTATTCACACAATTTCTCTGTTGCATTCACACAATATCTGTGTTGTATTACCACAATGTCTATGTTGTATTCACACAATGTCTGTTGTATTCAAACAATGTCTGTTTTGTATTCACACAATGTCTGTTCTATTCACACAATTTCTGTGTTCCGTTCACACAATGTCTGTGTTTTATTCAAACAATGTCTGTTTTGTATTCACACAATGTCGGTTTTGTATTCACACAATATATGTGTTGTCTTCACACAATGCCTGTGTTCTATTCACACAAAGCCAGTGTAGTATTCACACAATATCTGTGTTGTATTCACAAAATGTCTGTGTTGTATTCACACAATGTCTATGTTGTATTCACACAATGCCAGTGTAGTATTCACACAATGTATGTGTTGTATTCACACAATATGGGTTGTATTGACACAATATCTATGTTGTATTCACACAATGCCAGTGTAGTATTCACACAATGTATGTGTTGTATTCACACAATATGGGTTGTATTGACACAATGTCTGTGTTGTATTCACACAATGTCTGTGTTATATTCACACAATGTCTGTGTTGCATTCACACAATGTCTGTGTCGTATTCATACAATGTCTGTGTTGTATTCATACAATGTCTGTGTTGTATTCACACAATGTCTGTGTTGTATTCACACGATGCCAGTGTAGTATTCACACAATGTCTGTGTTGCATTCACACAATGTCTGTGTTGTATTCACACAATGTCTGTGTAGTACTCACACAATGTCTGTGTTGTATTCACACAATGTCTCTGTTGTATTCACACAATGTTTGTGTAGTATTCACACAATGTCTGTGTTGTATTCACACAATTTCTCTGTTGCATTCACACAATGTCTGTGTTGTATTACCACAATGTCTATGTTGTATTCACACAATGTCTATGTTGTATTCACACAAAGTCTGTGTAGTATTCACACAATGTCTGTGTTGTATTCACACAATGCCAGTGTAGTATTCACACTTTCTGTGTTGTATTCACACAATATCTGTATTGCATTCACACAATGTCTGTGTTGTATTCACACAGTGTCGGTTTTGTATTCACACAATCTCTGTGTTGTCCTTACACAATGCCTGTGTTCTATTCACACAATGCCAGTGTAGTATTCACACAATATCTGTGTTTTATTCACACAATGTCTGTTGTGTTCACACAATGTCTGTGTTGTATTCACACAATGTCTGTGTTGTATTCACAAAATGTCTGTGTTGTATTCACACAATGTCTGTGTAGTATTCACACAATGTCTGTTTTGTATTCACACAATGTCTGTGTTGTATTCACACAATGTCTGTGTTGTATTCATACAATGTCTGTTGTATTCACACAATTTCTGTGTTGCATTCACACAATGTCTGTGTTTTAGTCAAACAATGTCTGTTTTGTATTCACACAATGTCTGTGTTGTATTCACAAAATATATGTGTTGCCTTCTCACAATGCCTGTGTTCTATTCACACAAAGCCAGTGTAGTATTCACACAATGACTGTGTTGTATTCACACAATGTCTGTGTTGTATTCACTCAATGACAGTGCAGTATTCACACAATGTCTGTGTTGTTTTCACACAATGTATGTGTTGTATTCCAACAATGTCTGTGTTGTATTCACATTATGTCGGTTTTGTATTCACACAATGTCTTCGTTGTCTTCACACAATGCCTGTGTTCTATTCACACAATGCCAGTGTAGTATTCACACAATATCTGTGTTGTATTCACACAATGTCTGTGTTGTATTCACACAATGTCTGTGTTGTATTCACACAATGCCTCTCTTGTATTCACACAATGTCTGTGTTGTATTCACACAATGTCTGTTGTATTCACACAATTTTCTGTGTTGTATTCACACAATGTCTATGTTGCATTCACACATTGTCTGTGTTGTATTCACATAATGTCTGTGTTGTATTCACACAATGTCTGTTGTATTCACACAATTTTCTGTGTTGTATTCACACAATGTCTATGTTGCATTCACACAATGCCTGTGTTGTATTCACACAATGCCAGTGTAGTATTCGCACAATGTCTCTCTTGCATTCACACAATTTCTGTGTTGTATTCACACAATGTCTGTGTAGTACTCACACAATGTCTGTGTTGTATTCACACAATGTCTGTGTTGTATTCACAAAATGTTTGAGTAGTATTCACACAATGTCTGTGTTGTATTCACACAATTTCTCTGTTGCATTCACACAATGTCTGTGTTGTATTACCACAATGTCTATGTTGTATTCACACAATGTCTGTTGTATTCAAACAATGTCTGTTCTGTATTCACACAATGTCTGTTCTATTCACACAATTTCTGTGTTCCGTTCACACAATGTCTGTGTTTTATTCAAACAATGTCGGTTTTGTATTCACACAATATATGTGTTGTCTTCACACAATGCCTGTGTTCTATTCACACAAAGCCAGTGTAGTATTCACACAATATCTGTGTTGTATTCACAAAATGTCTGTGTTGTATTCACACAATGTCTATGTTGTATTCACACAATGCCAGTGTAGTATTCACACAATGTATGTGTTGTATTCACACAATATGGGTTGTATTGACACAATGTCTATGTTGTATTCACACAATGCCAGTGTAGTATTCACACAATGTATGTGTTGTATTCACACAATATGGGTTGTATTGACACAATGTCTGTGTTGTATTCACACAATGTCTGTGTTATATTCACACAATGTCTGTGTTGTATTCACACAATGTCTGTGTCGTATTCATACAATGTCTGTGTTGTATTCATACAATGTCTGTGTTGTATTCACACAATGTCTGTGTTGTATTCACACGATGCCAGTGTAGTATTCACACAATGTCTGTGTTGCATTCACATAATGTCTCTGTTGTATTCACACAATGTTTGTGTAGTATTCACACAATGTCTGTGTTGTATTCACACAATGCCAGTGTAGTATTCACACTTTCTGTGTTGTATTCACACAATATCTGTATTGCATTCACACAATGTCTGTGTTGTATTCACACAGTGTCGGTTTTGTATTCACACAATCTCTGTGTTGTCCTTACACAATGCCTGTGTTCTATTCACACAATGCCAGTGGAGTATTCACACAATATCTGTGTTGTATTCACACAATGTCTGTTGTGTTCACACAATGTCTGTGTTGTATTCACACAATGTCTGCGTTGTATTCACAAAATGTCTGTGTTGTATTCACACAATGTCTGTGTAGTATTCACACAATGTCTGTTTTGTATTCACACAATGTCTGTGTTGTATTCACACAATGTCTGTGTTGTATTCATACAATGTCTGTTGTATTCACACAATTTCTGTGTTGCATTCACACAATGTCTGTGTTTTATTCAAACAATGTCTGTTTTGTATTCACACAATGTCTGTGTTGTATTCACAAAATATATGTGTTGCCTTCTCACAATGCCTGTGTTCTATTCACACAAAGCCAGTGTAGTATTCACACAATGTCTGTGTTGTATTCACACAATGTCGGTTTTGTATTCACACAATGTCTGTGTCGTCTTCACACAATGCCGGTTTTGTATTCACCTAATGCCTGTGTTGTATTCACACAATGCCAGTGTAGTATTCACACAATGTCTCTGTTGTATTCACACAATGTCTGTGTTGCATTCACACAATGTCTGTGTTGTATTCACACAATGTCTGTGTTCCATTCACACAATGTCTGTGTTGTATTCACACAATGCCAGTGTAGTATTCACACAATATCTGTGTTGTATTCACACAATGTCTGTGTTGTATTCACACAATGTCTGTGTTGTATTCACACAATTCCAGTGTAGTATTCACACAATATCTGTGTTGTATTCACACAATGTCTCTGTTGTATTCACACAATGTATGTGTTGTATTCACACAATGTCTTTGTTCTCTTTACATAATGCCTGTGTTGTATTCACACAATGCCAGTGTAGTATTCACACAATGTGTGTGTTGTATTCACACAATGTCTGTGTTGTATTCACACAATGTCTGTGTTGTATTCACAGTATGTATGTGTTGTATTCACACAATGTCGGTGTTGTATTCACACAATGTCTGTGTTGTCTTCACACAATATATGTGTTGTATTCAGACAATGCCTGAGTAGTATTCACACAAAGTTTGTGTTATATTCACACAATTTGTGTGTTGTATTCACACAATGTCTGTGTTGTCTCCACACAATGTCTGTTTAGTACTCACACAATGTCTGTTTAGTACTCACACAATGTCAGTTTAGTACTCACAAAATGTCTGTGTTGTATTCACAGTATGTATGTCTTGTATTCACACAATGTCTGTGTTGTATTCACACAATGTCTTTGTTGTCTTCACACTATGCCTGTGTTGTATTCACACAATGCCTGTGTAGTATTCACACAATGTCGGTGCTGTATTCACACAATGTCCGTGTTGTATTCACACAATGTATGTGTAGTATTCACACAATGCCAGTGTAGTATTCACACAATGTCTGTATTGTATTCACACAATGTCTGTGTTGTATTCACACAATTTGTGTGTTGTATTCACAGTATGTATGTGTTGTATTCACACAATGTCGGTGTTGTATTCACACAATGTCTGTGTTGTCTTCACACAATGCCTGTGTTGTATTCACACAATGTCTGCGTTGTATACACACAATGTCTGTGTTGTATTCACACAATGTCTGTGTTGTATTCACACAATGCCTGTGTTGTATTCACACAATGCCTGTGTTGTATTCACACAATGCCAGTGTACTATTCACACAATGTCTGTGTTGTATTCACACAATGTCTGTGTAGCATTCACACAATGTCTGTGTTGTACTCACACTATGTCGGTTTTGTATTCACACAATGTATGTGTTGTATTCACACAATGTCGGTGTTGTATTCACACAATGTCTGTGTTCTCTTCACACAATGCCTGTGTTGTATTCACACAATGCCTGTGTAGTATTCATATTATGCCAGTGTAGTATTCACACAATGTCTTTGTAGTATTCACACAATGTCTGTGTTGTATTCACAAAATGTCTGTGTTGTATTTACACAATGCCAGTGTAGTATTCACACAATGCCAATGTAGTATTCACACAATCTCTGTGTAGTACTCACACAATGTCTGTGTTGTATTCACACAATGTCGGTGTTGTATTCACACAATGTCCGTGTTGTATTCACAAAATGTCTGTGTAGTACTCACACAATGTCTGTGTTGTATTCACACAATGTCTGTGTTGTATTCACACAGTGCCAGTGTAGTACTCACACAATGTCTGTGTTGTATTCACACAATGTCTGTGTTGCATTCACACAATGTCTGTTTTGTATTCACACAATGTCTGTGTTGTATTCACAAAATGTCTGTGTAGTACTCACACAATGTCTGTGTTGTATTCACACAATGTCTGTGTTGCATTCACACAATGTCTGTGTTGTATTCACACAATGTCCGTGTTGTATTCACAAAATGTCTGTGTAGTACTCACAAAATGTCTGTGTTGTATTCACACAGTGCCAGTGTAGTATTCACACAATGTCTGTGTTGTATTCACACAATGTCTGTGTAGTACTCACACAATGTCTGTGTTGTATTCACACAATGTCTGTGTTGCATTCACACAATGTCTGTGTTGTATTCACACAATGTATGGGTTGTATTCACACAATGTCTGTGTTATATTCACACAATGTCTGCGTTGTATACACACAATGTCTGTGTTGTATTCACACAATGTCTGTGTTGTATTCACACAATGCCAGTGTAGTATTCATATAATGCCAGTGTGGTATTCACACAATGCCAGTGTAGTATTCACACAATGTCTGTGTTGTATTCACACAATGTCTGTGTTGTATTTACACAATGCCAGTGTTGTATTCACACAATGCCAATGTAGTATTCACACAATCTCTGTGTAGTACTCACACAATGTCTGTGTTGTATTCACACAATGTCGGTGCTGTATTCACACAATGTCTGTGTTGTATTCACACAATGTATGTGTAGTATTCACACAATGTCTGTGTTGTATTCACACAATGTCTGTGTTGTATTCACACAATCCCTGTGTTGTATTTACACAATGTCTGTGTTGTATTCACACAGTGCCAGTGTAGTATTCACACAATGTCTGTGTTGCATTCACACAATGTCTGTGTTGTATTCACACAATGTCTGGGTTGTATTCACACAATGTCTGTGTTATATTCACACAATGTCTGCGTTGTATACACACAATGTCTGTGTTGTATTCACACAATGTCTGTGTTGTATTCACACAATGCCAGTGTACTATTCACACAATGTCTGTGTTGTATACACACAATGTCTGTGTTGTATTCACACAATGTCAGTGTTGTATTCACACAATGCCAGTGTAGTATTCACACAATGTCTGGGTTGTATTCACACAATGTCTGTGTTATATTCACAGAATGTCTGTGTTGTATTCACACAATGTCTGTGTTGTCTCCACACAATGTCTGTTTAGTACTCACGCAATGTCTGTTTAGTACTCACACAATGTATGTGTTGTATTCACACAATGTCTGTGTTGTATTCACACAATGTCTGTGTTTTATTTACACAATGCCAGTGTAGTATTCACACAATGCCGGTGTAGTATTCACACAATGTCTGTGTAGTACTCACACAATGTCTGTGTAGTACTCACACAATGTCTGTGTTGTATTCACACAATGTCGGTGTTGTATTCACACAATGCCTGTGTTGTAGTAGTCATGGGAACAAATGAGTCATATACTGAGGAATGATACATTCATTGTTTATTCGGTTGAATACCACTAAGGTTGTGACATTGTGATTGCTACGAAACTGAACCTAAAACTGAAACTACAGATCTTTCTATATGTTAATGACTATAAATGTAATTACATAAACAGTATATGTCTATATATGTATATATGTGAGCGTGCATCAATTGTGTTGGCATCCATTGCCATGGTCTACATGGTTTCGCCATGGCATTTCAACATGTCGACAATGTCTGACATAAAGCAAGAAAAATTGCAACTTTTAACAGAAAGTGTGGTTGTGTAATCAGAATTCCCAACATTCAGTAGTGATGAAAGAAGTCCATTTTGGTGGACGTGGTTTAATATTTTTACATTCATTGGGGAATGAAAGCAATATCGCGTGACCAATTAAGCTATTCAGAATACACGTATTACAAAGAACACTACGAAAATGTAATTATAATACATCATGTGTATAAAGAAATATAAATGCATCGAATCAAACGACTCTCATAGCCAAAGTCATTTTGGTTAATCTCCTCATCTAACGCCTTCACATTGTGTTATAATGCATATGTCCAAAGTGAAATAGGGATGATATTAACATTGATAAAAGTAAACGTATTCTGGTCGGCTCGGATTCAGTATACCGTAGGGTATTCATGTTAAACTGCGACATGGTATCTCAGTGAACTAGCACTATAATTAGTCCGGACTAGTACAAGCAGTCCACACACGTGGATGAACGTCGCTATATAAGTGCAATAATCTTGCACCCGACGTTAAACCCAATTTCATCTCACCTTAAGAACAAATCAATATATATTACAAAACAAAAAAATGGTGTAGTTTGGGTAGGACAAACCCCAATGTAAAACGAGTCTGTCGAAATACAAACATGGAATCATATGCTAATATTACAAAGACATATGCTGACATGACGACATGAAGACACATGAATGTCTCGTGTACATGTCAATAATCCATGTATGTGAGGTTATATCGTTCACACACACACAAGAAATGATGGAGCTGTTTCAATCGTTTCTCTCAGCTTGGATAAATTCCTTGTCGGAAATATCAAACGTCACATTAAAGTGTGAGTGAGTGAGTTAACTTATTAGGCCGCATCAACATAGTTATGCAATCTTGCCCAGTTCAATATATTCACCAATCATATCACGTGATGTGCCGTCAAGTGTTTCATACGTTCGTTGTTCTGTTGGCTCGTATATATCTCGACCTGTCATTTCAGCCACTTCTAAAACATCTAAAACAGGCAAACCGACGGTACCATGGTGGAATGAGGAAATAGAACAGACTAGACGACAACGTAAATCAGCCTTCAATAAAGCAAAACGCGACTACAAATATTTAAACATAGCTCACGAACTAAACCACCAGGTTCAAAAACTAGTCCAAATAGCCAAAAGTAGAGACTGGAAAAAACTCCCCCTAAAACTACTCCAGGCACTACTCAAACTATACAATCTCATCTACCTAAACGGACAGGTTCCTACTCCCTGGAAACAGGCCCTAGTCATACCAATCCCTAAACCTAATAAACCAGCTAATCAATCTAACTCATATAGACCAATATCCCTAACTTCAAACTTATGTAAAGTAATGGAATCAATGGCTAAAAGTAGATTACAACATTACTTAACCCAAAATAACATCATAAACCCAGATCAAAGTGGTTTCACTCCTGGCCGCTCAACCCTAGATAACCTCGCCCGACTAGAACAAGATATTAAGACAGGACAACTAAATAAATAATATACCACAGGCATCTTCTTAGACTTCTCTAAAGCTTTCGACATGGTAGGGCACGATGGGCTAATACAAAAACTTTAAAAAATCGGACTCAAAGGTCAGATAATAAACTACATCCAGGACTTCCTAAACAATCCTAAAATAACCGTGGGTATAGACCAAACTCTATCGGACCAATGTCCCCTAGAAAATGGCACTCCACAGGGCAGTATCCTCAGCCCCGCCCTCTTCAATATAATGATGAAAAACGATCTATTCAAGGGTCCATCCCCTAAAGTAAACACATCAAAATTCGCGGATGATGGAGCCATCTGGATCCGCACTAAAAGCATGAAAATGGTCCAAAATTTACTCCAAAAATCTCTTAATAAAATACAACAATGGGCTGACAAATGGGGCTTCTCCCTTAAGTCAGAAAAAACAACAGGAATAGTATTCAAACATAAAAACATGAAACCCGCCTCCCCAATCCTTCAGCTAAACAACCAAACAATCAAATTTCAAAAACAAACCAAATTCTTAGGACTTACTTTCGATCAACATCTCACCTGGGATGCTCACATCCAAAACCTAACAACTAAATGCAGTAAAGACCTAAACACCCTAAGATGCCTAACTGGCTCTAACTGGGGAGCCTCCAAAGATACCCTCCTCTCTCTCTACATATCACTAATTAGATCAAAACTAGACTACGGCTGCGCCATATACAACACCCGAAACAACTTTCTATCTAAAAAACTTGACTCAATACAATTTCAGGCTCTCAAACTAATTACACGCACCCAACATGGCACCTCCTACACCTCGCTTCAGGCCTTAACAGGAGAAATGCCACTAAGTCTACGCAGGGAACAGCTAAGCTTAAATTTCTGGGCTGCGTCCCAATAAAACCCTTTCATCCAAAACTTAATAAACCAAAACATCAGCCCCAAAAACCAAGCTCTAGCTCGTGAACACCCCTTACTTACCCCAATATCCCAAAGAATAACAAACTACCTAAATGAACACCAAATTAAAAATCTTAAACAAAACTGCAAACAATCAAATATCTTCACCCCTAAACTTAAAATACCCAAAATAGACACAACACTAGCTGGCCAAATAAATAAACAAACCGACCCAAACATAGCTAAAACTACCACACTAGCATACATACACGAAAATTGGCCAAATTGGTGTCACATTTATACGGAGGGATCCTCAGATCCGACCTCCAAACACACAGGTTTCGGAGTCCATACCACTAAACCAACTAAAACCACACAATCCTTCCGACTCCCAAACAACCCCATCAATATTCACGGCAGAACTAATGGGCATGGCCTCAGCCCTCCATAATCAAGAATCCAAAAACCACAAAAAAAATTCTAATACTTACCGACTCCCTGAGTGGACTGCAAGCCCTCCAAAACAAAAATACCAAAAACCGACCTAAATTAATAAATCAAATACTTAAAAGCTCCAACGACCTAACTAAGGCAGGCAAACAAATGACCTTCTTGTGGATACCCGCCCACGTAGGAATATACGGTAATGAAAACGCCGATAAAGAAGTTAAACTATCCCTCAAAATCCCAGAAATAAGCTTGAACTTACCCATCTCAAAATCAGAAATTAAAAGTGTAAGCAAGCAAAAAATCACAAAAAATGGCATAACCTATATCTAAACTCAAATAGCCAAATCAAAAAAGTGCTCAGCAAACCACTAACCAAACCAAACATTCTCCATCCATAAACAAAAATCGACAGAGTAATCACTAAACTCCAAACTGGACACACCAACCTAAATAACCACCTAAAAAAAATTAAAAAACACACTACAGGTAACTGCCCACACTGCAAACAACCAGAAACCCCAGAACACGCACTCATCCACTGCACACACTACCTAACACATCGAACCGCATTACAAACCACCCTCAATCTAAACAAGGCTCTCACTCTAGAAGCAATACTAAACCCACAAAATAAACTAGAAAACTTCAAGGCCTTAGGCGTATTCTTAATAAAAACGGAAGTTATAAAACGCATCTAAAAACACAATAACCTACCAAATCAAAATCACATAAACAAACAAACATCCACCATACCCAGCTCCCTTAGTTCTCCTCCCCAACCCCATCGGCATCTATTCCAAATCTCAAAATTCCTAAATTCTACATAAGCAACCCCTAAAGCCCCCTCTTGGGTTGCACAGACCACTTTCGCCTCTTTCGGAAACACATTAAATGGCCTGGCCGGGCCCGTGTGCGAAATACGCATCAGTCGGAAAGCGCACGTTAAATCACCAAAGTAAGTAAATAAGTAAGTCAGCCACTTCAGCAGCTGCCCCACCCTCCAGATCTGGCTTCTCTGTGTTCAGTGTGCAATATGTCTCTCCAGGTCCCTGGATTTCACGTGACATGACGCTGCGGCCATCGTATGTTCGGTCTTCAAGTTGAGTTTCGTCGGTGTTTCATGATTGTTTTGTTTTAACCTTTGACAGATGACTTGTGTTGTAGTAATCATGGGAATCAGATTCCTGCAGTTATGGTCTGAAAATAGGGATATATGAAACATCAGGAATAAAATCTTTACGTTAATTCATGGCTCTAAAATCCAATCCATATGATGAGTAGCAAATAGTTTTATTACATTACTTGCTATGTGTTTTGAAAAACATGATGTACTGGAAGTGTAATCAATTGTTCAATTTGATTGGGCCAGAGATTAAGTACCTTTGTCTCCTTCTCCAGCAAACAACACCGACGGCAGCCCCTGCAGCTACCAAGATAACAATTGCTGTCACTGCATGTATAAGTATTTCCTCATCCCCGACTGGGTTGTTTTGCTGAGGTGAAGATGCTGGAAAAGAAGTTATACTTGTAATGTGGTGATGACAGATTGGTCAATGGAGACTAATATACTGTGTTATCACACGTTTGAATATGATCACTTTTGCAGATACTATTTTTTCTTTTGATTAAAGATCAATCATATATGTCACAACACTTATATTCTTAATGCCTGTCTTATATTCAATCTCTTTGTGAACGGTTGCAGCAGGTAATCCCTTCTTGAAGACACCTTCCGAACCTTCTGACGCATTTCAATCATCACATTTAAAGGATCAATCAGGTTTGTATTCAACGTAGATGTTTTGAACGTAGATTTGGTGGAAAGTATTTGTGATCAGCCAAATAGTTTCAGCGGGTTGAAAGAGCGAATTCACGTTTAAAGATCATGTACCCAGACCATAATTGTCACCATTATACTTACACCACTCCACTGAGACGCAATACAACAACGTAGGCATATATCCTGAAAGCTTAATTCAAACTGACATCCCCAGTGAAAATGACGCGACCTTTGTAATGTATGTATGACGCCATAAAGGTCTACAGATGGAAAACCTAGCATTTTGACAAGGTGGACATGACGTTAAAGTACGTGAAAGAGTATTGCCAAAAGCCATGCCATGTTGATGTTACTTAATTTTGCAATACACTCTCAATATTGAGATATATTGACACACTTCTGTAAATAATGTGTGAACTGGACTATTTAGCAACGTTGATGAAAGTAAAATCAGTATTTGAAGTCATGAAACGGACGGGTTTGCGTAAGAGGTGCTTCTAAATAAATATCATTTTTTATCAGTATTTCGATCAACATAGAAAACACTGACTGTCCAGTCAGAATACGGCATTATAAAATGTCAAGGTAGAATATTGTGGAAGCCCTTTTACTTGTCGTTTTATTGCAATTTAGAGGTCCCGTGCAAAGAAATTTTAGCTAGTAACATATAGGTTCCCTTCTGTTTTACTCCAAGATTTACGTGTATCACATCCACTGTACCTCCGTACCAGTTGGCACCCCGGCACGGTGCCGTTACATCGCGACATGCACGGTGTTCACCGTGGGTCGTTCTAGCTTCAGAATTTACTCATTGCCAGTAAATCTAAAGAAATATGTTCTGTTCCAAAATTTGCAAAGCGCTTTGAACAGCGTGGTTGAGAGACTAAGGATCACGGTCATACAGACTCCAACTTTCATTTCGTTCATAGCACATGAACGTTACAGTTGATTGACAGAATAAAACTTGACTCATGTTTTCAACAATCTAGGTTTACGTATAATATGTATATAAATACATTTCAAATGTACCGTGAAGTGATTGCTAAGCTGCTTACTTTATAACGTTCTAAAATGCATTATTTCAGCAATGAACACAAACAATGGTTGTTATTGTAATAGCCAGATTTACCAATACATCGTAAAACCAAGATACGCTCATCCTAATCTGAAGATACCTAATACGTGTGTTTATGAACCTGACAGTTGGTACCTGCAATCTGTGATGCTGACCTTTACGCCGGGGTCGCATGTATCCTTCAACACAGCCAGAGAAATACTCACCTGCACATTTGTTACACATCCCCGATGCTTGAGAATATGTATGGTCATCATGGCTATCCAAAAATATGTCCTTATTGAACCAATGGTGTTTGTACCTGTACAGTCCGCTCCTGTCCACCCTGCCTCACACCTGGTGTCACAGCGCCCTGTTGAGTTACAGGAAGAGTTCCCCTCACAGTGTCTGGAGGCACAGGTCTTGATACAATCAGGCCCGTAGTGCTGGCTGTCACAGGCTAATAACATAAAAGCAAATCACTTGTTCAACAATCAGGAGATAAATACTTCATTTTGTGTGATGTGATGTGACTATTCCAAGTGCCTCTTTACTATTTGAAATATGTTTCAAGTAGCACAATACAAGTTTGTTATATACCTGTAGATTCAGGTTGTGTCCGACCTGCCTTACATCCACATAGTGCCCTGTTGTGTTACAGGATGGGTTCCCATACAATGTCTGGAGATACAGGTCTTGATACAATTATCTCCATAATGCTGACTGTGTACTATCGATATGCACTGCATTCATCACTACAGACCAAATCCTCTTGGAATTGGCTTACAGAATCATACCTGTACAGTCGTTTAGTGTCCACCATGTCTGACATCCCCTGTCACAATGCCCAGTTGTGTTACAGGAAGAGTGTCCCACACAGTGTCTGGAGGCACATGTCTTGACACAGTTTGGCCCATAACGATGAGGTTCACAAGCTGCAACATGAACAAATATGTATACAATCATTATTTTGAATTGACATCTTTAATTTATTTATTAAAATTAAATAATGCACTAATTGATTGACAGTTTCTCTCAGGACATAGCAAGCTGCAATTATGTCCATACATGTAGGTCCCAGGGTAACAGTCTGTAAAATTATAGTGATATCGTCATATGTGCAAAGTTGGATCTTGATTGACCTAAGATGTACATCCCGAAGGTGACGTGTGTGCATATGTACACAAACTACACGTTCAGCTTTCTGTACACAGTAATCTACGTGACAATGCAACGTTTAAGCATGTGTATCTGTCTATTTATACAGAAGAGTGATGATGGTGTACCTTGTTTACAGTCGACCCCTGTCCACCCAGGAAGACATCCAGTGTCACATGACCCTTTATGCCGGTCACATGACGACGGAGCAGCAGCACATTTTCCACATGTCTCGTTACAGTTGACGCCATAACGGTCCTTATCACACGCTAGAAATGAAAGGTATCGTACGTTTTCAGCGTGTGTTGATCAGAATCATTCGGAACATGAGGTAAATGGTTATCATTATACATTTTATTATTAAGACATAGGTATTCAAGTTTACATCATTTTTCTCATACAAGAAATATATTCATATTACAGCAATAATGTTGTTAGTTCCTTACCAGTAGAACAGTTTTGTCCTTGCCACCCTGGTCTTCAGTCACCAGCACAGATCCCACTGAATCTGTCACAGGGCCCGTCAGAACAATGGCAGAAATGGTTGCAAAGTTCGCCAAAGGTTCCGTGACTGCAGACTTAAAACAGCATTGGCGTTGTTCATGTCTCTGCCTTAAACATTTGGTAGTTAAGACATAAGAACTGTACGTTGATTGTTGAAATTACAGATGTTATTATGAATGTAAAGAGATCTGAAAGTCATAGATGTTTTCACTTTGATGAAACACATAAACCCTAGAATGCCCCTGACCATAATCAGGCGATCAGAGGATGAATTATGCACAGTGAGCTGTGGAATATTGACCCAACTGACGACTCCTGGCATCCGGGCATCAAGAGCTTGAATACTAGTATTTCAAAAATCTTATGCGTGTTACAAGTATTAGTCTATTTATGTAACATGGGTTCTTTCTACGAAGGAACAATGTCTTTAGCAACACATCACAGAGGGGCAAACGAATCTCAAAATATCCTGTTGCATAACACTGCCTCCTGATTAAACAGTCATGGTGGAATGGCATATCTGATTCAAAGATAGATCAACAAAACAAACAAATGTTTATCAATACCAAATATTTCCACCTCACACAGATTTAGTGTCTCTGTGCTGTGTGTGATGGTGAAGTATCTCCCTGTGCCGTCACACGTCACGTCGTACACGCTGTTGTCTGTTTCAGCTGTGTCAGAGGGGAAGGTGTAGCAGGTGACGCCGGGTATGGAGCTGCTGGAATTACTCAGGGAGAGAACAGCGGTTTGGAGTCTGTCAATAGCTGAAATGGTGATCATTATAAGGCGACAAAAAATCATAAAACATATCTGATAAAAGTCGTTTGTGCGATTCCGACTATATCATAAGCATGTATGTAAGACATAGTTGTCCCCTTTTAAGAAATTATGTTCTCAGTTTATATATCCTGTGTATGATATGTTAGTAAAAACTATGTGCCTTTCATATCTCATCAAAACTAGCAAGATTTTTGTGATGATTTGAGTGATGAAGCATTCACACCAACGAACACACACCAAGCATTTGTGAAAACTGTGATAGCATATTGTTGATATTATGTCTTGCATCCAGTTTATGTAGAATTCAGGAACGCCATAGCTTTGTGCGTAAATAAAAATGGTCAATGCAAGGGAATAACCAGTTTAGATTAATGCTTAACAGATTCAATTTGGCGGAAAGGGCAAAATAGCTGTAAAAATAATGATTATATCAATGGAGCGCTGAAAATACGTGGTGACACTAAATGTTCAAAATACATCGTACTCTGGTTCTTCCATTCCACAGAGGAGATTCTGAATCATCAATAAGAATATAGTAATTCTTTGAGGCAAATATTAAGGGAGACAGCTATTGTTTGACAAATGTAAATTCAAAGGGGAACTTGAACTGCAACGTGTAAATTTCGGGGAATTGTGTTCTTATTCCGTTTGACTTTAGTCATGAATAATTAAAATATGACAAACGAGGGGACACAATATCCATGTAGGTGCTAATATTCAAATAGACGCCCACTAACAAGGTTCCTATCAGAGTCTTCAGGATGATGCAGAGTAATTCCCTGAAATGGAATAGTTCGTTAGCCTGTTTTAGGTAAGGTACTAACATATTAAAGGAATAACAAACTGGTCGAATATTTCAGGTAATCCTGTTCCACAGGTAATCCAGACATAATAATAAGCCGGCGCCCGAAGTACAATGCATAAAGATGCCCTAAAAAGTAAGATGCACATGTGATTTTATTATGCCTCAAAATGAGATTGACCAATCAGAGAGCAGAACTAATGACCGGGCATGAGCCCGTATACCGTCAGTAAAATACCAAGATGGATGTTTCTGGCCTAATATGAGACCGTATCCCGTCAGATACAGCCATCTTGGATTTTCCAACACCCACTTCACATATTTCACATGAACATTCTGGTACAGAATTTCTTTATTGGACACTTTTTTGTATTTTAATATTATCAAGTTTGATGTGGAAGGACATTAATATTTTTTTATCACTTTCTTGACTTTATTGATAAAGATTATAGTTAAAATTACCAACAAGGTTGTGTATGTGTGTGTGTGTGTGTGTGTGTGTGTGTGTGTGTGCGTGCGTGCGTGCGTGTGTATGTATTTTTCTGCTAACCAAATATGACACCGTATACGCCAACTAAAGACACCATAACTAATAATATGTATTAAATGTTGAAAATGATATTGAACAAAAATACCAAAAACGAAGTAGTCGCTTTATCATGCCATGAAGATGATCGAAATATTTGCAAACCAAACAACCACTCACCAAATTACCACATATGAAATCTACATTTGCTACGATATCCTGATGCAGGTGTTATGAAATAGAGTATCTTCATTGCATCTTGCATATATGGGTCTGGAGTTCTGTTCTGTAAATATGTTTACCTAAATATACATGTCAGTACATGAAACCTCTCTACAGTCCAAATATATCACATACATACATCCTGCCCGGTGGTTATTTTTGATCAGCATGAACTAACATGTTTTGTGACGCTTCCACCAATATCCCAATAAATCAAATAACATTGTCCGAACTGATACATACAATGCCGTCGGTTGTATATCCTGACGTCGTGTATCCTGTACGGCTGTCCCAGGTCAACTGTCCACACACTTGGCCGTCCTAGCAGGGAAGCGTGGAAGCAGGAGAAGTGAGAATAATCCTGGTCCTGGTTCCCATCTACAACCTTGTCTGCAGACCACGAAGGTAAATAGAGTCCAGAAGGAGTTGTCGCTGATTTTCCTTTCGCAATGTTTTCTGTTTGGATATATATATTTTCAAAGACATGTCACACAAAGACTTGACCTGACCAGAATGGTTTATATTGTTCAGTAGGAGATGAATCTTTCTGGTGAGGCCCATGTTATGCATAATAAAGACAATGTTTATTCGGTTTGCCTGAGCTGATGTCTCGTTTTAATAATATTGGACATAAAACTATGATTAAAAGTGATCTTCATAGAAACGAATGTGACATTTCCCCCATTTTGTGCGAGAAGCAGGATTTACGTATGCAAAGTTTCAACATTTAAATGTTTAAACGACCTAATATGAGGGAAAGTAAATGCTGAAACTTCGATGGAATTTGATCTTGATAGATCGTGTAGGACAGCATGAAATATTCAGTTTCAAACTTTCTGGAATATGGAATTCTGTGATGACCCTCCCAACATTATTGGATGGATTATAAAGATATATAACTACAGGTAACTTACTAAATGGTTCCGTAATGGGTAGGTGTGTCACAGTGAGTGAGTGAGTATGGTTTTACACCGATTATAGCAAGTCTCAAGCAATATCACGACGGGGGACACCAGAAACGGTCTTCACAAATTGTACCCAATGCGGAATTCGACCCCGGGGCTTCGACGTGATGAGCGAACGCTTTAACCACAAGGCTACTCCGCCTCCCGGATGTGTAACAATCTGATTGGATGAAACAATAGGATTCAAAGCCTGGGAATCTTCTCGACTTTCCATTGGTGCCAAATTTTAAATTGCGTTTGGCATTAATCATAGAATTTCTTTGATTAAAAGTCAAACAAACGTCTTGGAGAGTGTATACAGCATTCTGTTAACCTTGAGGCTTCAGTTGTCATTCACTGCATCATAACTTCATCATAACGTCATGGCATACCAGAGTGACGACATGTATGTCTCACAGCTGTTGGAGTACCCGTCGAAAGAGAATATTATGGAAATCAACGATAACTTTTATATTTACCGTGTTGATAAACATTATGTGCTCTCATATTTTAGGTGTCATTGAGGATCAAATGCTCAGCAGTTGGAACATTTAAAACCTTCTTTCATTAAAGCCATTAAACTAACACATAAAAATATATAACGTCAACTCCAGAGGCTTGCCTCGATCCTCCGCATGGCGCAAAAGGCAACACATCGGTGACAACTACACGAACGGATCACTGAAAATTAGTGATGACACCAGGAGTTCACGAAAAGGGAAATCATGTCCTGCGCTACTGGTAGCACCTGCCACTCACACAATTTGCATAACATGTAAGTAAACTAACCAGAAACAAATATATGATTCTTTTCAATATCGGAAATGTCATTAGCCATGTCTTGTGTTTATTGTGCATCAAAAACAACGATGATAATTCCACCTTATAGACTGAAAAGTAAATCTACCATATTAGTGTAATATGTCACCATAAGAGTACATGCAGTTTTAATGTCATGACGCAAAAATATGTATTGCGAAATTATGAAAGACAGTCAAATCTGAAATGAAATAGTCAGATATCAACAATTTAGCCTATTTGGGAGATTAGGTTGAATCAGTCATATTTCAATATGTATTATATTCATATTCATACTAACCGAAGAGGGCTGTTGTAATATTCGTGTACGTGATAGTGAGTGAGCGAGGGATAATGATGTTGCGCTGCTTTAAGAATTATTCATTCTCACAATTAAGGGGACCTCATAAATGCGTTTCGGACATTGCACTTACCCGGGCCTTCAGCGTTAGGGGCCAACATTGTACCCACAACAGGCAGCCCGACTGTCGTCAATATATTTATGCCTAAACACAGCTAAAGTAATAAAGTTTGGGGATTAACGTCGCACGCAAGATTATTGCACTTATATAGCAACGTGTATGCACGTGCGTGTGTGTCTGCTTGAACTAGTCCGGACAAATGCCGATTTTATAGTGCTGGCCCACTGAGATACAATGTCGGCAGTTTAACAAGAATACCCCAATTCAGACACAGTATACTGACTCCGAGCCGACCAGTTCTTGTTTTAGCCCCTCAATGACCAGCGCCAGACAGGGGGACAACAAGTACCATCTTTTAACGTCTTTTGGTATGACGCGGTCATGGATCGAACTCAGCACCTTCCGTTCTCTGGACGAAGACCTTACCGTTAGATCACTGAGGCGGTACTAATAAAGCAGAATGTTTTAAAATAGGTATTGTAAGTATGTGGCTGCTCATAGAGAATAAGGGCACTTTCTGTTTTTGTTTCCAAATCAATTTCATTTTAAATCACACCTTTCTGGCAGTTAGATCCATTTCCTCCCATCCAACCAGACTCACAGTCACCTCCACAAACTCCTGTTGTCTGGTCACAGGAGTCTCCACAGTGACAGGAGTAGAAGCAGGAGTCTCCGAACTTTCCTGTTGGACAGGAACCTGTAAAACACACACAGAGGTGAAATACATCAAATATAGACAGCAGCAGATGCATACATTTGAGTAGAGAATTTAAAACTATCTGCATTACAACACGCGCAGGCAGGCACACATATATTTTTAAAAAAGAAACGCAAAGCCAGATTAGTGTGAGGTACGAGGAACCGTACAAGGTATTGAGCCAAAATGTTATGGAGAGAACACTTGGTGATTGTAGTCATCTCAGTTATCGGTACATAGAAAAAGTCCAAGGTGAAGGTCGGCTACCATCAATTACGCGTATGTTTCCCGTTGGAATCGATAGCGACCTGGAAGCAGAGTGGAAACAGAAGTTTTGGTGCACATCCTGGTTAGAGTTCTCATCAACAGCTTTGTCTGCAGACCAGGCAGATGACCACAGTCGAGGAGGGGATGAGGCGTGTGTTCGCTTTTGATATCAACACAACATTTCACTCAAGTAATGAACACAAGTAGTGTTCAGAATAGACATTACACTGTACGAGGCATATATATTTCTTCAAAATCAAACCATACATTAAAACGCATCGATGCCTAAAATGGTATTTATATTACTTGTAACAGTAACATGTTGTATTGATATGTTGACAGAAAAGGGATCATCCAGAATATGACACTGCAAACACGAAAACGTCGTTTTTTCCCGTATATGGTCATTTGACGGGAAAACGACGTTATTTGGACGTTTTCAAACCATCGTTTTCCCGTCCAAATAACGTCGTTATTTGACATCGGAATTTACTGGGAGAGAACGATACCGTTAAGCTCCTCCCTTTCTTGATTGACACACACACAAACACACAAACACACACACACAAACACACAAACACACACAAACAAACAAACAAACAAACAACGGACCTAAATAACCTGGACAGGAAATACTGCTGATAGCCTCTGGTCAACTCAGCCGCGCTACTGCAGAATGTTCGTCTAACTCTGCAGGGGGCGTTCTCAGTGGCTTCAAACGCGCTGAAATGTTTTCGCCTTGCATCCAAGATGGTGGACAAGTGAAATCGTATGAAATGTGGCTATTTTAGGTCGCTATCTCCTTTTTGATTACCCAATAAAGTCAAGTCATAGTTACACGGCTGTGAAGAAGCTTACAACTTTATAACACTTATTCCTCTCATTCCAATAGAGCTATTCGTGTTCACATAAAGTTGTAGTTATTATGTCACTGTTTTTTTTCTTTAAAAATATATTACATGTTCATCAATGACAATTGAGATGAACATTCAATTTCCGATACAAGTAAATGAATGTTTCCTTATGTGTATCAGTTCTTAATGCCCTTCAAAGCCTCAAATCTAGCTGTGATCTTTATTCATACTTTAGATATTCGTAATGGAGATCTGTAAGTGAAGTTTATCGTAATCTTCCGCAACTCTCACCTCCTGACCAGTTGACCTGCTTAGTGCATTCTGATGCCATTGTAAAATTCCAGGCTGCCCCTCTTTCTGTGATGTTTTGACGGATGAAATCTATTGCGTTTTAATAATCTCTGTTTGCTGATATTTAATACGTACATGTTGTAAAATATTTACGATATTTTAAACGTGTAATTCGATGAATATGCAATGCAATGTGAACATAAGTGCGGATGCACGAAGGCGGTTAAAGTCATAGTTATAGTGCGATGGATGTAGGGGAATGGTAGGAGGGTGTATGTATGTAAGCACGAATACCGATACATGAGGGCGGATATAGTTACAGTTCGATGGATGTTGGGGAATGGTGGGAGGATGGATTATGTATGAAAGCATGCGCATGGATCCATGATGGCTGACGTAGACATAATGGTGGGGAAAGAAGAATGTGATGTGTGTGTGCGTGCGTGCATGCGTGCATGCGTGCATGCGTTTTTATACGAGGGTTGGCGAACATGTTGTGAGATTAATGTGTGAGTAAGTTAAGTGGTTGAGGATGTGGCAGGTATGAGTATTGATACATGCAGACTTTGGGTTGGGGGACTGGGTGTGCCTGTACTGAGGTCTCACTCACTTATAGTGTTTTCTTTCACTCAAATACTGTTTCATGCATTTTAATGACTGAAACTGTAGTGACTCAAAGCTCGGGCGTTCTACATATCTACCCGAACTACGTTGCCATTCCATTTTTATGCTGTACATTTCTTCTTCTTCCTCACACACACACACACACACACACACACACACACACACACACACACACACACACACACACACACACACACACACACACACACTCACACACACACTCACACACACACGTACACACACTCACACACACACATATACACACACACATTAATTGTTTTATTAAATGTATCCTCGAGAGTCAGTATGAAACTAGAAACAGCTGCCTTTGTTCTGTAAATATCACCAAGTTTCAGCTTCCGCCTCTTCGTTTGTGGAGTGAGGTTTCACATTTGTAAAACGATCTCTCTTATCTGTCTGTACCATCAACTTAACTGCCCTCACCCCCCTCATTTTCCCGTCCCATATTGCCAAGCAGGTGACCCACAAGGAGGAATACCGCCCTCCCTCAGTCCAGTTATACTGTGCCTAGCACAAAATGTTAGGAATACGTAGCCTTGCTGTGGGCAAACATTTTGTAACAATTTGGCAAACTTTGATATGTAAACAGCAAATATAATTCAGTTTTATTTCAAAAAAAAAGGGAAAAATCGGATCCTACTTATTTTGTGGATACCATAACAATAAACCAATATATTTGTGTATGTTATTGCTACATGATTGGTTATGACACGGATACGTCATGATAAAGCAATGAGAAATTGACATTTGATGATATAAGATAGCTACGCGATCGCAAAGAACAAAGAAGGAAGCAATATTTATTTCACGATAAAACATTGTTCTATCATGACGTCATTTATGGAAATTCGAACATGCACTCGCAACTTGAAAACGTCGTAAATTTGACCTTATTTTTGAGAGGTATGTGTCTAGTGAGTTGTTTCGAATAAATGTTGCTGGAGAAGGTAAATAAACGCAGTGCCCGAACAATCGAATCCAAAGTGAGAGTGATATGACAATCGGTTTTGGGAGAAAAGGTACAGATAATCGACGAGAATATGCGGGAAAGACCAAACTCAAATCCTAAAATGGATTTATCTAGCATAGCCGCTTTCGGATTCTATTCAAGGAGTCATCATTATTTAAGTACGGGTAAATATTTTTAAGCGTGTATTTTTTCCTAATTTAACACCCTCAAAGAGGCTGTAAGTAATGTTGATATCTCATATAGAAATAAACGAGTCGTGGTCGTTGTTTATCGTACAATAAACAACTCTCACTCGTCGTTTGTTTCTTAATTACCTGACCATTTACACTAACATTATATCTGTTCATGTTTATCAGTCAACAAAAGCGACATTAGCATTTCCATTATCATGAGAAACCCTTGCCAAAAGTAGCGCCAACTGCACGATTACGACAACATCAGGAGCATGTTTCATGATTCATCATAATAAATGATGACACTTGGTGCTCGCAAAAACGCGAGCTCATTCCGATCCCGCCACAAACACATGCAAAGGCAAGCCAGTTGTTCACCCGAAAAGGCAGTTAATTGCATCAGACATCATTTTGGTCATTGCTTCGTCAAACCTGGAAATGCCATCTACATATCCAACGCAAAGCCCAAGCCAGGACCCAAATCCTTTAAACCCGGCCAAAGTTCTGTTAATTACATACATTTCCCCCTAACCTTAAGTAATCTATACTAGTTCTGAAGTAAATCGTATTTACCCGTATGAATCGTCTTATGTTATTTATTGCCGATAAACAGAATATGCACACTTTCTGAAAGTACTGTGTGATAAGTCACGCACCAAACATATACTCTCGATATAAATGTTGCTCTTACTTAAAAATGACAAGTGGGTTAACAAGATACGTATATTAAAGTGCCATGCTTTCCTGATGTGCTATCATTCTAATTTGAAATAATGACATAAATAGTTACCCCTCATCTTTCAATATTTTTCAAGGTTGGGTTAATCACAAACATATTTGAAAATATACAACAGCTAGACTTACTTATCTTTATACTTAAAGGCATCAGGTTTGTCTGTCATACAGACCCCGAAACAAATATGTCCAACACAGCCCAATATTTGGCAAAATGAAGAAAGTCTCTTGGCTCCTTGTTATTATATTTTATAACTATTGTTTACCAACTGTTTGTTTTCTGTAAAATATGTTCATTTCATAAATTAGATGTTATTCTAACATCAGGTCTGTGGTACGTTCACTGCATCAGCATTACATTAAAACGTAATTTACATATATAAATACATACAGAGGAAATTAGTAATTATCGTTTAAGGAAGAGTGCAGGACGACTTGCTTTATACATATATATGTGGACATATATGTATGGACAACTGGATGATATAGAAATACCTCCTTAAATATAGTGTTCGTAGATGACTGTAGAAAATGGAATAATTATTTGAGTAATCGGGTTAATACCACGTTTAGCAATATTCAGCCATATTGCGATATTGGTTTCCAACATAAAAGACGGACCAGGAAATTATGACTTGAATTTGGACCTTGCTTTCTGGTGTGATGTAATACCTCCCTTAGAAAAAGAGCTTAAAGCACAAATAAAAATCACGAGATGATACTGATGTATACATCTGGACATATATTTGCGAAGTATTACTACGTTAATTCATCAGTATATATGTATTTTGCATAAAAGGATATTGTAGGAACGACGCTGACATGCGCATATAATCTATTCACCAGTGCTGTAATATTTAATTCATTTCTTTTGACACATATCGACACGAGAAACTATATCTAAATTTAAAAGGAGCCCAAGTGGGATGGAAATTTCAGCCTGAACCTGTTGAACATCTAGGCTTGTTTCATTTTGGGCTATAGCATTGCCGTGTAAGGCCTGGCCGGAAGGGAACACCTATTTGCACCCATCAGATACCAATCACAACTTCTCTCTCCAAACGAAAACAAAATATGAAAAATGTCGGAAGTGTATCCTTCTAATTTTCTATTTAGATACATGTTTTAACTTTAAAGTAATTATATGGATCTCATGTATTATTGGTATCTGTGATGCTGGTACCGTTGTGTCGCCATTGTGTAGCTTTTGTGGAGTTATTATGAATATCAAATACATGTCTTGAAATATGGACTTGTAAAAGAACTCATCATTGAACCATATGCAGTCTAACCCATTTAATTGGCGTGTATGGACATATTATCAATCTACTTATACACACTTATTATGGACATATACAGAATTTCATTGTACCTTATTATTAAAAAAAATACCCGTGCAGATCCGGGTTAGAATAGGCCTTCAACAACCCATGCTTGTACGAAGGCGACTAACATGATCGGGTGGTTAGGCTCGCTGACTTGGTTGATGCATGTCATCGTATCCCAGTTGCGTAGATCGGTGCTCGTGGTGATAATAACTGGATTGTCTGGTCCAGACTGGATTATTTACGAACCACCGTCATATATCTGGTATATTGCTGAGTGCGGCGTTAAACAACAAACATTGAAACAAAATCTATTATTAAGCACCTTCCAACAATGAGAAATTAAACTTATATTTTCTATATATTCTGTTATATTTATAACATAATTTGATTCATAATTTAATTATTGCGTTGCTTTCTTCCCTGTCATTCAATGTTCAAACCCCTAAACTTTGAATATTTCATTTTTCACAAATGGCTACGTTAGTGAGTTGCCTAGATTTCTCGTTACCTACTCACACGAACAGATTAAAATAATTTGTTTTACTATCATATTTCTGTTTATCGAATTCATAATACGAAATTGATAATTCATTTATCACAGTATAGATCATATCCGTTTATATCACTATCTGATGATAAGGTTTTATTGCAGAAATTATAATTAATTCAAAATGTAGAAAGATACACAATTTGCCATTATTTGACTTTTAAAACAGTACAAAGTATAATATAATGGTCAGACTGCCTGTAACGGGTAGTATTTAAGAAAGAAATATTTGTCGATAAGTCCCATTTTTCAGATATGCCCTTCAGTAGTATTATTGTATATCTCCAGAGAGAGGTTTACATTGTAGTTCTCGTTTTTTGTGGATAATTCAAAAAGCAACATAGAAAATATATATGCTACCATGACGAAAGAATACATAGTATACATAACTCGCAATTCTCCAAAAGAGATTTCAAATCACAATTACATATCTGATATAAAGAGAGGTGGTAATGATTTAATCTCTATCCGATTACACTGATTAAGGCTGTCCCAGTTCTCCATGCGATACTGACGCCCGTTCGTCTCCCAGACCATAGAGAATAAATTTAAAAGGAATCCAGCTCAAGTCTAGAACGATTTGGCAAGCCTACATTTGCCTCAATTCTATCCATGAAAGTAAACATTAATAAGAAAAATATTGTTCTTGTCTGCTTCAGATTATATTTTGTACATACAGTACATATTTTTAACTAGGAAAATTGTACTGACACCGGCGCTGTCCCTATTGAAGCTATTTATAAGAATTTCGAATTGTCGTCCATTGTTCGATGTCAATACATCGATGACAAGTGAGGATATCATAAAGTAATCGTTGATGCCGCGCTACACTATAATGAAAATTATAATCAAGTTGACTGGTGTGTACATTACTACAGTGAACATGTATATGATCCTGCTCTATTAATCAAACGCCGTAATGTCAAATACTAATATAATATTGTGTGATGAATTTAACTGGATCAGTGGTAACATGTGATATTAATATTCCATCAATTTCTTTCCTGGTTTCAGTGTGAACCCTCGACACACACCCAAACACCCATCCAACCAATCGCCCAAGCAAATACTCACTCGTGGGCAAATCCAGGAAACTTAAGCTCGACACGAGGATCGGGACAACACGTAGTACCTTAAGTTGCAGCCACCTTTGTTCGAATAACCTTTGAGTACATATATCCTGCATTGCATTATCAAATGTATTTTATACCTTTCAAATGGTTTTATGAAAACATGTAGGCAGACTAAGCATTCAATTCATAGTTATCATGATAGTGTTTCGGGGTTTGTCTGCAACATGCCAGTGTTCTCTGGTGTCATCACACTGGTAACCATCTTCTGCCTGCATCACTTCCGGTCTTCCTTTCCGCGAACACCTGGTGTCATTACTATTTGAGCGTGATTCATAAACACATGCTCATGATATAGTCGGAATTGTACAATTGACTCTGCTTTATGCACAGAATTCTATTGGATAAGGAAAGGGTTTTGTCGCTTTTTTCGCACATCAATCTGGCAGCCTCAACCTGACACGCCCTTATATAAGTGAAATACTGTCACAGTGAAACTCACTCAATCTAACCGGCCATAGACACTCCAATACAGTGCAGTCTTGATATAGTGCAATCGCATTTAGATACCATGCATCACTTTGACTAGTCAAATGGTCAAATGAGGTCAAATGAGGTGAGGGGATTTTAACGGCACGTTCAAGATTATTTCACACATAGAGGAAGTGCATGCATAAGTCCAGACTTATGTCTTGTTAGTGCAATCTCATTAAGGTACTGTGCAGCACTTTGTACGTTTGACTCACACATTGTAGAGCCTCCGAGTCGGGCAGTCCTTACTTTACTCCCAACGCTGAGCCCCAGACAGGGTAACAGCAAGTGTAATCATTTAATGTCTTTGTTATGACACGTCTGGGTAATCGAACCATCGACCCCTTCGACCCCTTCCCCCTCTTCAGACACACTGGCGGTTTGTTCAACGGAAATGGAAGTAATCAAATTATATTACATGCATTTTCTGTTAGGCTTTGCAAAGATATCATTTCTGAAACACTGCGGATCACAATTTTCTACAACTTTAATCCCCTTTAAGCAAGCCATTAACTGTAATACCGTCGTGCTCAGTGTTGTTGACAGTGATTTTCTTGGCTAAAACTCTCGTGCAAGAATAATGCAAAATGAGGTAGTGACATTACAGTAATTGACCTAAAGATACAATGTATATCAAATAAGGAAGCATGATGTGTCACTCACCAATGATAACCTGTATCCAGCAAGCCGATGTGACCACGGTAGCAGTCAGTATCCACACCCCCGCCATGTTTGATAACCAGGAAGTTGTTTCCGCTTTACTGCATAGCTGGGACGCCTGACGTTGCCCGCTGTCAAAATATTCATTGACGAATTTAAGCTGGGGGCTGCTTACATACAATGTGAATACGTGAGATGCATGTGTGTCTTTGTCTCTCATCATTCAAGTAATCGTAGAGGAGGCTCAGAATTCGTATTCAAACAAACATTAAGTCTCATTTCCGTCAACTCGTCAAGAAAAGGATATTTTAGGTGGCCTCATTATATTCAGCTTTCAAAATATTTTGTAACTTAAAGTGCATTGTAATAGATAACGTGGACACGTTAATGGCCAAATCATAGTTTCTGATGGGATGTTATTCTTGGGTGTTCGATACACGATCCCCGCACATGTCGAGGTTTTTCATAAAGTAAGAAAAGTCTACTTTCCTCAGTTTATGAATTAGACATGATCATTGTTTTACATTAGTCGCATGAATGAGACACACAAACCACAGGTTATCTGTGTGTAGGAATCAGGCAGTATCCATCATTGTGTACTAAGGAGGCAGACAAACCGAAATAATATAATTCATGGGAGTTACACAAACGTCATTTGTATTATAGTAGTTGTTTGGAGTCATTCGCTGCCGAGGACTGAATGGAGAGTTTGCAGCATATGTTGAATGCTTAATTTCTATTTCATACTGCCTTAATAGTGCGGATAGGTGAAAAGCACCCATACGTAACATGATACATTGTGACTGTATATTGTGTATTCGAGAGAGGGGAACAACTGAAGTGTGTATTCGGGTGGCTTCATCGACTTAAAGGGACGAGGTCATGATCAAGCTGCATTAAAAAGATGGGGATACATGTTTTCAGGAAACAACACACAGCTTCCTTCTAGTGTAAGGTAAAAGTTATAATGCCATGATTATAAATAATAAAGTCATAGGCTATTCGAGTACGTTATCAGATTGTGGTACGTGTATGTTTAAAACTCACAATGAAAGGGCGTTTATTACAGCATAATGTGATTTAGTCTCACTGTACATGAAGAGAACAATATACTTCCCTGTGACATTTTAAGCAGTACCTCTAGTGATGGTTGAAAGTTACAACAGTGTAATCTCCTCACTCTTATCATGGCTCTTATATTTCATAATAATTAATCATCAATTTCCGCCATTAGTGAAAGTCTACCATGCTTCAGCACCATTTCCATATTTGCCACAACAATCACGTGGTATGCAAGCTACTCCAAACTTGGGATGTCCATTGCGTATGAGCATGCTTAGGGTTAACACCGCGTGCTAATTTCCTCAGCTCGCCAATGACTGCCCTCGGTAGATAGTTTTACCCATACATCAGCTGCCAACTGAGAAACAGTGTACATGTACCATGATTTAGTCGCTTTTTCTATTTATTAACCATATTGATTTGTGAATAACCATCCTCTTTGTTTATATAAATCATTTTAAACTTAGTCAGTGTTGGAGTTGTAGATCTGCTGGAACCTCTCACGCTTGCTCATGACATGTTTTCCCTGGCCAGTCAGAGTGAGCGGAACTACCATCGTCTCGGTCGGAGGGTCTTACATAAGCAAACTCAGTCATAACTTACTCATAATATAGTCAGTGAATGTGTCTCTTTCTTCCCTTATCAAAAATGCAAATGTGCAGATAGAGAAATAAGTAAAGAAATTCAGATATTGATTAAATAAAAAGAAGCTTACATGGCTAGGATCAAGGTTCATGATTACCTTTACAGTAATGGAACCCGATAGCTTTCCGGACCACCGAGTGTATGTACTTTGATACGCATGATATGCGTTTTTAATCACATAAAAACCTGCAGGACATGTTTGTGCCTCCCACACTGCTCAGGTTGAGTCAGCTTACCTGTGACACACTTGTCTCATTGGTTATAGCAAGGTTGATACAGTAATGTCCTGTTTCGCGACCTGTTTCTGTGGTCTAGTAGAGCGTCAGCCTTAGAGCGGGAGGTCGGCGGTTTGATCAAGTGGCCGCGTCATACCAAAATACATAATTAAGATGGTACTTGTTGTTACCCTGCCTGGCGCTCCGCATTAAATCCCAAAACAAGGAAGTTATATTCATTGTAATTGTAATTGTGTTATGTTTAGAAAGTATGTTTGTACGTTTTGTGAGGCATATGCTGTCGTCTTGCCTTGGAGTAATCACAGTAATCGGGAAAAAAACACAGCCTGTATGTGTTGGAATGGTTTTAGAATTCAGACAATTACAATCGGTGTAGCATTCACAACTCCAATACCAAGTGTTACTATCATTGTAGTATTTGTTACCGCATCAAATTTAAACTTTCTCAGCAGACCGGAGATACCATGTCGACCCGCTATTCCCGACGACCGTGAAATTGTTCAGACTCAGTGTTTCCCTGCACTATTCACACGCGCCTGGTGCCTCGGTCATTATCACAAAAGTACTCGGCTCGCGCACAAGTACGTTTACAAAGATTGTCGAACTTTGGTATTGTGATAATTCAAGTCTCGTGCAATTCTAAAGTTTCAGAGCATCACAAATAAAATAGTTTTTGTCGAAGCGTCATCACAAAATTCAGCGCCACAGTCGATTTACGAATGTTTACTTTTTGTTGCGAATGAGAGTTGACCTCTTTGGATCCATTAGCCAGGCAATAGAAACGTCGTGTTCACTATGGCAGCAGATGCAATCCCGTATCGTGAATGTGTGGTGCTCGCAAGTGATGTTGCCCGAATGAAGTTACAAGTTTATAATAAATACAATATATGTTGACTTGCAAGAAATCATATGACACGACGCTGTGAGTAGATCTTGTCTCGGGCTCCCCTTGCCTACATTGAATCGAGTCTGATGTAACGAAGCCGGATAAGTCCTTTGGATGCAGATGTGTCTTATCTTTTCTTATTATTGATAGCATGTGCAGAGTTGCGCCCCTTGGGCTCACCAGAAACCTATGATTGTGGGTTCGAATCCCGGTTTGCCCCTATTATGTTTCTAGGTTTGTCAACACCATGCCCGTCCTCGAGGGTTTCACCAAATTGGTAAACGTCTGAGACCTGCATCACTTCGAGCTTTCCTCCCACATTAGAAACCTGTTATGTGGGTATCGCAATTATGAAAGGTGTGTTTTCTACCAATGGTAAAACCTGGGAAGAGGTTTTACATTTTTACCAAAACCGTGGGATGAGGTTTTTGAAAATTTAGTAAAACCTCATCCCAGGGTCTTTGTAAAAAGGTAAGACCTCCATACCAGGTCTCGGCACTGAACAAACACACCAGATACACACTGATTTTTCATCACATAGTCTTACTTAAAGGCACATACCCGGACTTCTGCACAAAGACAACAGAAAACAACAGCCAGTAACATCCTTTAATGAAACTTAAATGTAAAGTAGAGAGACCCTTTTTGGGATAGACCTTCCAGACTTGCCTCAGTCGTTGAGTTGGTGGCGCACAAGACACTGTCTCCGTTTTTTAGGAATCTTCCTTCCGATAATGTCTGAAGCCTTGGACTTTAGATCGTCGCTGGTGCGTTTGTAGATGCGGACAGCACTACTCCGGTCCCCTAAAAAATATTTGTTATAGTTAATTACAACAAAGTATACTACCGTATGTTCTAAACATCTATAAAGCATTAAGCCACTATAGAAATATGGCAACATCAAAATACATTTTTATAGTAAAAAAATAGCCATTTCTATATGCTTGTTTATTCACAGATAATATTCGAAACATAAAATATTGGTAAAGGACTGTCCTATACGTTGAACTTAACTTACCAGTTTGTTGGAAAATCTGCTGCTCGCTTACTTCCGTCACCTTCTAAATACGCCAACGGCCCAGTCGTTCTTGTGTTTGGTCTTTTGGGGAACACATACGTCCAGTTTCTTCTGAAGTTCTTCTTCAGACAATAGAGATGCAAAACGAAAGTGAAAATCATCTGCGTCGTCACTGACATCCTTAGTTTCCACAAACTCACTTTGAGTTAGAAATAGGTCTCTGCTTTCCTCCTCGCTCGACATCTCAAACTCAACTGAGAAAGACAACCACGTGTTCTTACCGCATGTATCGCACGTGTTCGGTTCGTGTTCTTTCTATACGCTTATCCTGGCAATAGTGAGGTAGTAAATCCCCGTTATAGTGTCCTAAATGTGAGACAATTAAATTTGCAGTAATTCTAAACGTTTAACGGTTTCTAAGCCGGATAAAACACTCCTCCTCGGTTTTGGTAGAGAATGCTTTCGCCCCTCGGGATTTCCCTATTCCCGGGGTTTTACATTCTCTACCAAAACCTCTCAGTCGTTTTTTCTCCATTAGTTAAGCTGACACGCCGTGATTTAACTGGAAGTTTTTCTCCCATCTGTGTGACATTCCACTTGTTAGACACTTTTAGTAATGATTGATTGATTACTTATCCCATGCCCGTTACCTACGGTGTACTTGGACTCAGCCCTTTCTTCACCCATTTGTCAGCCAGTAAGGAGTAAGAAAACAACGCCACGAACTGTTACTCATATGTTTATTTACAGCACTAACAATTCAAATGACATGAGTCATATCAACAGATTTACAACAATGTCAGCACTAAAACACACATATCAAGTCATTTACAGCACTATCAATTCAAATCGGAAGAGTCATCTCAACACTAAAAAGTCAAAGCACACGAAAGTCACTTAAACCACCTTGGTGAGTTTGGCAACGGCATCCAGGTACGGCATTGTCGTCTTTTCCCCGCTGTCCAGTTTTTCTTTCAGTAGTGTCCGTCGATTGTCAATCACCTTGTATACTCGCTTCCTAGGATGAGGGGCTGCACCAAAGTTAATCTGAGAAATCTTCAGACGATTGGCCTTTTCATTTCTCTTCAAAATATCCACAAGTCGGCAAACATTTGGATGTCGGGACGACAGGGAACTATTCAAACGACTGTGGAATCTCTCAATGCTGTTGTTAGTCCTTGCACCGAAGGTGGCGTGATGGCTCCACATCAGGATCGGGAAGAGGGAGTCGTCGTCAATCCAAGACGTATCCATGTCGTCATTGAACTTATTGGCACCGGGGACAGCAGGGCAGTCATTCACGGCATCAACCCAGATATCCTGAACCTGTCGCAAGGGGACAAGGGTCAGGGCACACGCGTGTCGGATCCATTGTTCCATTACACCTACATGTAGGCTTTCCTCCACACGGCTTGACTGAAGTGGAAGAAGCACCCTTTGATGTCGCCAACAGTGGTGCACTTTCTGCTACATGTCTTCTCTTCACATCTCCAATGCGTGCATGTCTGGCGGATCTTATTGCGGTTGAGGAGATAACCCCTGGAAGTATACCCGTGGTGTCCCTTTACATGACATAACATATTCGACTTGTTGCTATCCTGCCATCTTAATACAATGCAAGAGTTCAGAGCTGTTGGGATTATATAGGGGTCATATCTTTAATGGTAAGAACTCAATATAAAGTGGTAAATTATTGCTTAGTTTACTTAATTAGGAAGTCTCAAATGTAGGTGTGAAATTACTTAAACAAAAGAATAGTTAACAATTTTGTTTAAACTCAAACAATTCAGTTGTAGTGGTGATAATCAGTCTAGCAAGATGGGACTAGCCCATTACAGCACAGGTAAGCTCACTTTATTTGTTTAGTAAAGTGTCAAACAACTGGGTGTCTAACACATGGTGTGTCTGACCGATGGGGCAGAACCTAACTGGAATACTGTTAAAATCAGCGTTAAACCAACTTATACACTCACTCACTTATTATTGATATCAGTATACTGTCGAATCATAAGCTACCCAAGTTATTCATACACTATCCTTATTCCAGCAATGTCTTTTTGTAAGGTTGAAATTAGATAATGCGCCACCTTTTTCGAGTAATATATAAATAACTACACTTGTCCTCATTAGAAACGTGAAATAAACTCACTGTAGTAAAAGCGGTATCTAGCAGGGACTCGTTTGGTAATCTACATACATTGCATGTTGCATACATAGCCAATAAAGTTATCGTTACTGGTGTTTATAGACAGGACAGTTGCTATAGAAAGTGCGATAACCATCAATGTTTACATGCATGCTATATGCACGTTGTAGTGTTTGCTCTTATACTTTGACGCATTAATAGTTTTGTTAAACTATTTAATTAAAAATGAGTGCACATATTTTCTAAGACGGTTCATATTGCAAAGTTCCATTGCTGTAATAACTAACATAACAGTATTTTTAGTGATTCTAACAAAACAGACCCGTGAAGATTCCGGGGTAGAATAGGTCTGCAGCAACCCATACTTGTCGTAAAAGGTGACTATGATTGTCGTAAAAGGCGACTAACGGGATCGGGTGGTCAGACTCGCTGACCTGGTTGATACATGTCATCGATCCCAATTGCGTGGATCGATGCTCATAATGTCAATCACTGGATTGTCTGGTCCAGACTCGATTATTTTACAGACCGCCGTCATATAGCTGGAATATTGCTGAGTGCGGCGATAAACAACAAACCAACCAACCAACCAACCAACCTAACAAAACAGCAACCCTGTGTGACGAAGGAATGTGTTCCAATGTCATCATATATTTCACTTTTCTAACCCGGAGCATGTATATAACATAGCATTGCTTACAGTATCAGTGACGGGTATTGATACATGTCAATGTGTGATGTGTCAACAACATTTTTTACCATTCTCACACTCGATGGAACAGTTGGGAATATTTGGATTAATCTCCACACAATTTAGACATCTTAATCTGGTGAACAATGTTTTGACAATCTTTGTTATATGTGCCACGTAAGTATGAACAGGAATTATTGCAGAGGGTAGGCAAGGGAAATACAGCTTTTTCATTCGAGAGGTTAAAGGTTATTTTATTCATTTTGCATAACCCTAGCCTGCGTGTCTGGCTGCTAATACTAGTCCGGAATCAATTCGTCTGTATATTGATAACCCACTGACATACCACGCCGGTATGATACACCTTCAGATACATCATAGTGAACACCGAGCCGGTCCGTCCTCGTTTTATTCCGTAAATCCCGAGTGCTAGGCAGTGTAACAACAACTACCAAACGTCTCTTGGTATGACGCAACCAGGGAACACCAGACTTCCGCGATCCACGCGAGGCCGGGTAACATCAACCACAACAGTTCGTTGCAAGCATACACACAGCATATATGCAGCAAATGCCAAGGATAAAAAAAGTACTTCATATCCGTCAGTTTGTTATCAGCATTTTCGTTATAAACGTAGTTTACTTTTGCATGACGCGACCAGGGAATCTGAGCACCGAGTTTTCACGATCTACGCAGGCGCTGTATCCACTACAACACGGATATGGCCTTGAACCATTGACATTCATTGACAAATGAGTTCGCGTTTTTTAAGATGGTTTTATCAACGAGATGTATCGTTTTATCCAGCACACAGATTATTTGAAACGTAAAGCTAACTGGGCCAATCTTGCTCATTGGTGATGCCATTTATCGTTACTTAAACTGTGTGGCAGCAGTGTTACAAGGTAAATGAGAACGTATCTTGTACTTGGTGAAATAAAGAGAACAGCTTGTATACATGTATTAATGATATACATCAGACACACGTATTATCCCTCTGTGTCCTATAAGTCATCGCAAATGCAAACACATGCCCTCCATGGCATACTTGGTGTATGAATCAGCGAAGCCCCCGCGGTTTTCCCCGACCCCCAGGGCATGCTTAGGAAACGCACGTAAAATATCTGTTGCTGGCGTACGGATCTTGAAAAGGACCTTCTAAAAACCAGTGAGGCTTCTCAACACCTCTGTAGCCTCGTGGTACACTCACTGGGCTACAGATATGAAGGTTGCGAGTTCGATTCTCGGGAATATAAAGAAAATATTTGTCATTTGACTTTACATTTCATTACATGTTACAATCATTGGAAATTTAAATTAAAAGTATATATTATATGTCCACTGTTAATTCATCAACAGCTATTGGAGGCTCTATCGTTCTATTTTAAACGTCATAATAGTGGAGACAGACTACTAAGTGAATTGCATGATAAGCATGGGTACCTCAACATGGCAGCGCCAGCCAACGAAGATATAAGAGTGCGTGAGTGTTTTAAAACTTTGCATGTAGACAATATTGTAGTCAGAACAAGTTAATTACTTATTAAATACCTGTCGAAAAAGGAGGAAAACAGTGAGGTAAGTATCGAAGGTTTACGTATAAAACAAACACGATCAATATATTAAAACGTATGAATTTTCATTGGATTATTTAGTAAAAAAGCTAGGCTACAGACCATAATGAACCAAAGCTAGGCTACCTCACTGGGGACTAAGGTATAAGGGGAAGGGTGAACCCTGAAACCATGTTTATACTGTAAACTCCTGCAATAATAACACAGGAAAACAACATTGTCCATTTGTCAATGGAGCATGTGATGAACCAGACACGCCCCTTATAATAGCTTCCTCTCGTGAAGTGTTATCAACACATCAACATAATACATGCCCAACATTTGAGTTTGCATGTATTTGTTATTGTACAAGGTAAACATACACCACACGGAAATGGTTAGAGATGAAAACATTTAAGTTCTATCAGCAGGTAAAGTTGATCGAACACTACACTTTAATACGGACACGTGTTAGCATATATATGTATATATACGAACATTATTACATATGTGTGTGAATATGCACTTAAAATTAATTTTCCAAAAGCGTAATTTCTTTCATGCCTAAATTTGTAATCAAATCCGATTTGAATGACCTGGAAATTACATGTACATCTATTAAACTGCAGTAACTTAATTTTCTGAAGACAACAAAGCATATATAAAATGTGTCATCAGTAACAGGATGTAGCTGGACTAAATCCAAACTCCAATGTAAATCTGCCCATTATGATTTGCAGACTCGCCCATTATAGCATGATCTCACCCTTGGACTCCTCACAACCACGTTTGTTTATGGACTTCAGTCGACTCATACAATTGCAAATTTATATAGGTTCCATGCTTGTCCCTAAGTCATGCTTTTCCTTTTCACTCTTTCCTTTACTCGAGATGAACAGCTTTAGGAAACGCCTCACTTCCTGGTTTATTGCAGTGAATAGATAGATTGGTTTACTTAAAGCGTTCAACAGATAGCGAAATCGTGACTTCCTTGATGTTTTTCATGGCTTCGTAACGGTAGAGGCTAATGTTTACTTTTTGGACCTTTTAAAAAGAAGGAACCGTGAGTTTGGATTCCGTTTATTGATGAAGCGCCAGTGATCGTATATAATTACAAAATAATTGCAAAGATGTAAACTAATCAAAAAGCAAAAAATCAAATAAGTGTTTAAGTTATCTATGTTAAGTAATCCAACTTGTGAGTGATATATTTTAGAATTTGAGTAAATAATTCCAGACTGAGTACAGTCGTCACACGTTTTCTTATTGACATTGTTTATGCACATAAACATATACTCATATACAGAAAACAAAGCGTGACATTAAAACAATAACAAACATGTGACTATCATAGTCAAACAATATTAATGACACTAAAGGCTCATGGGGCATAGAGATAAAAAGCGTGGCCTGAGGCTACGGATGCAATAACCCATTACACATACTTCTACTCTGGGTTTACCTAGCTATAGGTTTACAACATGTGAAAGGTGGTATTTTTGATAAAATACGATTTGTGTCAGTACGACGTAGACTATTTTCCTGTCAGCATAGCATGTGAATTTTATATGCCTGATGAAAACATGTAAATGTTGTTACTTTTTGAAGATTATTTTCATATATCATCAATATAATAATACATAATCGCAATGCATCAAGTGAATCGTCTATTACAAATATTTACAAGTTAACAGATCATATAACTTTGTCCTGTCCATGTATTTCAGTTGACCGTCCGCAAACAAAGGTGGTGACGCCATAATGACAAGGTCTTCATGTATGCACAGCCAAAACTTTAATTATAAGATAAACGCCACCTATAACTTATATTTAGCAAAATATAAATACATTTACGTTAGGTCTTAAGTATTAATATTATCAGTTCACATCAGGGGACATTGGGTTACAACATAGCTCTCATTGAACTTAAACAATTCACATTGTAACTGTGTCTGTGTAGTGTCTGTGCGTCAATATAGACATCAGACTACAGAAATACGTAAATAATTAATTTGTTTATTACAATTTTAAACCCACAAACATAGAAATAAATCTTAGAGCTAAAGGGCACCTTTTGCGAATATACCTTCAAGTACTTATATATCATTTTATTTAAACAGTAAGTTTGTCAATAGAGAGTCACTTAACCTTCCCGATCTCACTGTATTCACCATCCGTTCCCCGTGACGTGTTGTCAAGGGTTTCATAGGTCCCTGCTGCGATAGAGTCGGACACGTCACATGACGTCAGAACAGTGGCATCAGTTTTTGCATTTGTTTGGCCAGATTTAACGGTGCAGTAAGGCTCTCCTTTCATCTTGGCGTCATATGAGACGGCATTGAGACTGTCGTATGGCCTAGTTTCTGGGCCAACGTCATCACTGGCCTGCGGTGGTTCAGTTGGAACGAGTGATACAGTGGTTGGGCGCGATTCAGATGTCTTGTGTAGGCATCTGGAATATGAACACATTCGAATGTGAGGACATTCAAAACTTGGTGTAAAGTACATGAAAGACATAGACGCATTATCCAATATGACGTCATGTTCTCATCAGGCATGATCTTATCTTTTTTACCGAAAAATACAATGCATTTTGATTTTTAAAAATATATATCTTGGAACTATATTTTGTGACTCATTTACCTGTTCCTTCTCCTCCAGATAACGGCACTGACAATGGCACCTACTACATCACCAGCCACGAATACAAGAACCACTGCGACAGCCAACTGGTTCGCGTTGTACCCGGCGGGTTGTACACACCTCGCATCTTCTGAATACATAAAGGATAAGATCACTCAATGATTCAAAACAAATATGTTTTTTTCGTTTTAAATGTAAATTTAGGAAACGATAGAGTATAAGCTGTTCATCAAATACAAACATGGTCCTGCTTTTGAAATATTTTGTGACATTTCACATCCTTGTATGGGATTAGTGGCATTTCAGGTTTTAGGGGTTTTATGAACCTCTCGCTTGCATAGATTTAAAAATTGATTAGTGTGTAAGTAATGCATGTGTGCCAGTCGCGGCAACTAAAACAGTTATGACTGTTTGTATTTTGTTCACGATACAACCATTGTGCTGATCATTACTTCCCTTTGGAACTCCGTTATGTGTGTGTGTGCGTGCTTGCGTGCGTGCGTGCGTGCGTGCGTGCGTGCGTGCGTGCGTGTGTGTGTGTGTGTGTGTGTGTTTGTGTGTGAGGGTGCATGCTATCCAACTGAGATACAATGTCACTGTCTTTTGGTTTGACTTGGCCAGGAGATCGATCCAAAAGACCACGGAGGGTGTCCAACAGGATTACAGATAGGAATGATGATGAAAAGATCAACAACTATTCGGAGAAACAGCACCATCAGTTATAGCCGATGTCAGGAACACAAGCGTCAGGCGTCAGTGTCTAACACACGCCTAGTATTGTTTCTGATATGACTGGGTTGTAACACGCTTTGAATAACACACTTGTTGCAGATTGAAAATTCTATTCTTTGTCCAAATAGAAATTCAACTTTGTATTGAGATAAAAGTTTATAGAAAAGGCTGATTACATTTTATAATTTTCCCCAGGGTTATGCTTGTCTTCTTATGACTAACTATTGTCAACAACACGTATTAAAGAATAAGCAGCAACTGCAAGTCAAAGTGAAACTTACCTATGATTTCTAAATATGAACCATATTGCCAAAACAAATAATGTTTATATGAAAACGAAATGAAGTAACTGTTACAGGAAACATTCAATATTGTGATATGAGTAATCATGCAGATTCAGAGATCGATGCATTTGCCTCTTAACATATATATAAGTATAGTTCTTAAAACGAGGGGCAAAAACAAACAATGTGCAAACATTAATGTTCTTTCTTTCCAAATGAAAATGATGGCGATCGCTGTGCTTTTTACTTTGCCTCGAATTCACATCAAAGTCGTACACGTATGAGTATTGATATTATTTTAGTTTTGTTGAATCATCATTTACGTCAGTGTATAAGAAATAGAGAATCTCACCAGAGTGTATTTTGATATCAACTATATCAACACGAGATGATAAAAGCGGGAAACATTTTCTTTATCATCCAACATCATTCTTCCAACATTTTCAGTTTGTAGGCAGTAATAAGCAGTGTCTTAAGTGTCAAAAAGTACTGCTAACAGCTTCAGTAGCAGAGCCATTAGTGATGTCATTTGATTGTGACGTCATTGTAACCGGTGACGTCACAATGGTCTGCAAAGCATTGTTATGTAATTTCATTGCAGCGATATCTACAGTGTAGATATCGTTTGATCTAATCCAAGCGATATATCCTGTGGGAGCCAGTTTTGGTGATAAAACAATATAGTCTTAATATGTCAAAGCAACTACATTTCTCACTGACGTATTTCCATCAATTGAAAACGAGCAGTGCACCGATGAGAATAGCTTACAATTCCCACTGCTCTTCACAATACGATTCCAGCGTTTAATGTTGCATTTCCTTGTTTTACAAATATCCATTACCTTTTAAACACATAATATCTTGCGATATTACCCTCCATCCAGTGCCAACTCTACAGTCACTGCCTACCTGTTGACATAACATAGTTACCTGTACAGTCCGCTTGTGCCCATCCTGTATCACATCCCCTGTCACAGTTCCCTGTTGCGCTACAGGAAGAGTTCCCCACACAGTGTCTGGAGGCACATGTCTTGTCACAGTTAGCTCCGTAATGATTTATATCACATGCTGGAAAATTATCGAAGGAGCATTATGCTGTCATATGCCGTGAACCTAAGGTTGGAAACATGGCTGAATTTATGTCAATGTTTATCTTCATATGTTAACTCTGATCTTTGCCTTTTTTAACATGTACAAAATCTAGCCTCCCTAATTTGTTTTTTGTTATGCCTGGAATACTATCATTACATAGTAAGCCTCTCATACAGGAGAATCATTATGTTCAACAAGTTCGTACAGTTTTGAAACATATTTCAATGTTTTGCTGCGTTCAATTTATAATGTAAACTACGGTTTTCACCTTCTCTGCAGTCTTCATCCATCGATCCTGGCTTACACCCGGAAACACATGTTCCTCTTATGTGATCACATGGCGAGTCTCCTGCACACTTCCTGTCAATACAAGAGTGGCTGCAGTTCTGTCCATAGCTTCCATTTGTGCATGCTGTAAAATCATAATGTCATAAGTATATTACCAAGCATCTATTGCTAATAAGTGTTATGTTACTGCTTCAAACACATACGGGTATCATAGCACATCATCACACCTGATTCATTATAAAGTATTCAGGACAATTTGTTAAGAAATAAATTACTATCTTTCCGAATGAAAGCTATGTTGATCGATTTCCTTTTTACTGTTTCACTAATTCACTCCTTACCTTGTCAACATAATTTAAGGAAACAATATATTCTTGATATGTCAATGTATCTAAATTATGGCAAATAGATACACACGTCTTCACTGGCGTAATTCCATTAATTTGAACAGTATAATAGTCGGAATTGTACAATCGACTCTGCTTCATGCAGAGATTTCTATTGGATATGGAAAGGGTTTTGTCGCTGTATTGCCATTAAATTGGGATGTGTAGCACATCGAATAGATCAGCTATCAATTCCCACTGCTCTTCACACTTCCATTCCAACGCTTGATGTTGCATTTCTTTGTATTACAGATATTCAATATCTTTTCAAACACATAATACCTTGCTATATTACCGTCCAGCCACTGCCAACTCTCTACTCACAGCCAGCCTTCTTGCTATAACACACAGTCCCCGGTTGAGCTGGAATACTATTATAAAATAGTAACCCTCTCATAAAGGAGAGTCACAACGTTCAGCAATTGGGTACAATTTCGATACATATTTCAATATTTTGCTGCGTTTAATATATAATATAAACGACGGTTATAACCTTCTCTGCAGTCTTCACCCATCCACCCTGGCTCACACCCGGAAACACATGTCCCTCGTACGTGATCACATGGCGAGTCTCCCGCACACTTCCTGTCGGTACACGAGTTGCTGCAGCTCTGTCCATAGCTTCCACTTGAGCATGCTGTGGAGGAATAACAAAGAGTATATTACAAAGCGTCTATTGCTAAGAAGTGTTATGTTTATTACTTGTCTTAATGATCACATCTTTAATGTTATCTAACTCCTCTAAAAACAATATGTAGTTTGTGCCATCGCAATGGATTGGGTAAAACAGGATAGCATCAGCGGTAATGTGTTCTAAATGGTTAGTTTTCAAATGTATGATCAAACCGTTTCCCAATGCCCTCAAAGGAAAACCGTAAGCGGGCAACAGCACATCATACAATGGTTAAATAATATTTAACAGTGTTTGAACATAGCTTTCATGAACATAATACAAAAGGTATTATTTCAGTTTTTCAAGCAAAAAGGATGAATCCCTATCGTACTTGTTCTGATTATAAGTCGGTCTCCAAGCCAGAATGTATCATTCAGAATGTCACAGTCTCCGGTTGAGCTGGAATACTATTATAAAATAGTAACCCTCTCATAAAGGAGAGTCACAACGTTCAGCAATTGGGTACAATTTCGATACATATTTCAATGTTTTGCTGCGTTTAATATATAATATAAACGATGGTTATAACCTTCTCTGCAGTCTTCACCCATCCACCCTGGCTCACACCCGGAAACACATGTCCCTCGTACGTGATCACATGGCGAGTCTCCCGCACACTTCCTGTCGGTACACGAGTTGCTGCAGCTCTGTCCATAGCTTCCACTTGAGCATGCTGTGGAGGAATAACAAAGAGTATATTACAAAGCGTCTATTGCTAAGAAGTGTTATGTTTATTACTTGTCTTAATGATCACATCTTTAATGTTATCTAACTCCTCTATAAACAATATGTAGTTTGTGCCATCGCCATGGATCGGGTAAAACAGGATAGCATCAGCGGTAATGTGTTTTAAATGGTTATTTTTCAAATGTATGATCAAACCGTTTCCCAATGCCCTCAAAGGAAAACCGTAAGCGGGCAACAGCACATCATAAAATGGTTAAATAATATTTAACAGTGTTTGAACATAGCTGTCATGAACATAATACAAAAGGTATTATTTCAGTTTTTCAAGCAAAAAGGATGAATCCCTATCGTACTTGTTCTGATTATAAGCCAGAATGTATCATTCTAAATGTATCTCAGATGTTCTTCATTTTTTGTTCTTAAACGATGTTTCGTGACCTTGATGTTATTTGTTTGCGATACGTTTTATGTTAAACTTCAGGCTTACATTTTTCTTTAACGACTAAACGTATCTGAAAAGCATGTAAACCGATTTTGTCCAAATGTTGGTCATGTATGTAGACTTAGAACCACATATTCAAGGTCTCAGGAAATAATTAATCTAATATGACATAACACCATATTGCGTGTTATGTTACTGCCTTTGCAGTCAATGTAGGGACTAGGCTACCAAAACGAAATAGATTGAAACACCCATCTATCTGTCTTTACATCGGCAGAGGACCTAAAATATAGCCAAGCAGAGTTTTAACAGTTTAGTTAGTTTGAACGTCTATCACTGAAAACATGTGTGCTTTCTATTGCAAAATGACCCTTAAATTTGGAACTTAGTCTGCCAATCATAGTCTGGACAATCGTCTCTGAAGTCAACAGGAGAAGGGATATGTTGTTTTACGTTTCCACGCAAAAGACAGAAATCCTAGTGTATTTATTGGGACAAGTTTTATCAAATAAATATAAGCGACAAAACCCTTCTCATATTCATAAGAAACCTCTGCCGAAAACAGAGTAATTATATGATTCCGATTATATCACGAGCAAGTGTTCAACTGTTCAAACTCCAGTGTAATTGTTCAGAATAGCGCTATTCGCCTACCTTTTTACGTTATGCCTATTGAATTGAACTTGTCTGTGATGATGAATGATGTTGAGAGCTTGTGCACAACAGAAACTAAAATGACTTTATGCTGAATGCTGAATGGTCAATAATCTTTGATTGAAATTTGGGCACTTGGTATTTTAAAATAAATCACTTTCTGATTTTGACAAAATTAAACTTAAAATTTAATGTGCATGGAGACCTTAATGAAGTTTCACAAAACAAATGCATTTGGTCACAAGATTTTGTGACCCTTTCAATTACCTTTGTCCTTTAAAGATCTTCTTCATAACCTCTGGTAATAACACGTTGAGATTGTGTAGATGCAATGTCTATGTACATCATAATGTAATCAAACTTATTTATTAATCACATTGTTTCGCGGTCATATTTGATTCATATTTCTATGACTAGTAAGTTAGAAGTATGTACATGTAACGGCTAGTTGGACCTTAATGCAGTGAGATAAAACTATAACAGCTGTCGGTCACGCGCCTATATTGACTTGAAGAGATCAATTATAATCAATACACATTTATCAATTAGGTTAGCTAGCTACAAGGGTGGTTCTGGTTCGTACACCTTCAACTGTCATATGATTTTGTTTGAACCGGAAGTGACGCCATTATATCTTGAATGTCCATAATATGATATAAAGTGAGCTGGAGACCTGGGAATTTTGATTAGTAGGCCACATATTCCTACTCTCATTAAAAATATGTTGTAGTTGGGGTTTTTTTTAACTAGAAGTGGCATCGTAAGTGTCCACAATTTTGTTACAATGTGAACTTGAGACATGGTTTAATATCCATGTTGGCATACATGGATGTCAACTCGAATGGTCTCACTTTTGGTTATACATAAAAAGAAACTCGGAACGAAACATGTCTATTACTTAAACTCCATTGCTACTTCTGGCGTGATTAAGGCAATTCCAGCTTCGGTCGGTTTCATGATTCTTTCTCAATTTGTAACAGAGATATTAGTACTTCTGGTGCATTACAACTAAAACCCAAGTCCTATGTCTCTGGTTCACAATGTAAAAAAGGTCTTAGTACTTCCGATTTTGTGGAACTCCCTTGCAGTTTCTGAAAACACTACACTAAAACTTTAAAACACGAAGCTCTAGCTTCGCAACTTTGTCATTGCAGCACTCTCTAAGCCCGTCTCAACAAAGATGTTATATCTTAGTAATAACATTTCCGGCTAGTAAAAACCCATCCCACTTCACCAGAGGACCACAACTCTAAGTTCTACATCAATCTGCACCTATACCAAATGTCTATACAACTTCTGTTTTTTAGATACCACTGCCGATAAATCCAAACAGATCCATTAAGCATTCATAACGCAAAGAAATACACTTGTTTTCCATTTGAAAGAAAGTTACATCATATTTAAATATATACAGAGACATAAAATGCACCCTGAAAATCTTGAATTGTGGCTGCCAAGCCATATGATTTATGACCAAAGGCAAAGACGAAGGGAGCTAACACTTGCCAGATTTGACAGTTACTGGTTGATGTGTTGACGTGGAAAAGGGTAAACTATGTCGGTTTATGTAATATTATCTGAATTATCTGTCCCGAGAACAATGAGTCCATTTGTGTATGCAATACATCCTTATAGTCTACACACACAGGACGCAGTTGAACAGAAATAAGGATTACTGGTTGTTACTCTGGAACTGCTGGAACACAGCGTAATATGAATACGTTTGATAACAATGAGATACATTTATAAACAAGAATTGATCAAGAAGTCCTCAACTACATTTAAAAAAGAGAGATTACAACTGTTCCCAAAAAGGATGGGTCAAACTCTACAAGTTTTGCTAAGAAAGTAATTAACTCTTGTTGTAATTAGAGGACTATGACACCAGATATCACTGTTTACAGAACTGGACCGACCTTATTTTTGAAATCTGTGAGGCGAGAAGGGGTGTGTGGCGTGGACTTGGAGACTAGATATTTAAGAAAAAATAGAAATTTTACATATAAAAGTGACAATATGAGCCTAATTGTTCTTAAAGCCACTTGCAACATTACCCAAACTGCGTGGTATGTTGCACATAATATACATCACTAGTATGTTTTATTTAGATTCGACTATTTACAGGTAGAACATAGTTACGTGCGTTATTAAACATGTTCAAGATCAAGATTGTTTGCAGTGCAGTACAGTAGATTTAATGGATGCTCTTTCAAAAGTTCCAACCTGGTTTGTCATACATGAGTCTTACTTGTATGATCACACACTTTTAAGATTAATATGTTGAGCTGGGTGTTTGCGGAATGATTCATTGCCATGTTGCCATAACGTAGCTGTGGTGTTGCTGACTACTATACATTTTACTAACATATACCAATTCATCAATCACGTTTTGTTAAAAGCAATGACGTGACAATAGTCCAGGACTCCTAATCCCGAGGAATCAATGTTCTGGGCAAGGGAGAAGTGTCCGACTGGTCTACAGTCTCCAGGACACACACCACTGACTGAATCTCCTCACCTGTATCACACCTGTCTCCCTGCCACCCTGGTCTACAGTCTCCAGGACACACACCACAGACTGAATCTCCTCACCTGTATCACACCTGTCTCCCTGCCACCCTGGTCTAAAGTCTCCAGGACACACACCACTGACTGAATCTCCTCACCTGTATCACATCTCTCTCCCTGCCACCCTGGTCTACAGTATCCTGGACACACACCACTGACTGGGTCACACGTTGCTTGGAGGCAATGGCAGAACTGAGTGCAGCTATCGCCGAAGACTCCTGGGCTACAAACTTGAAATAAGATGATAGTGAATAGTATTGCTTCCAATGGCTGTATTAACAATCTTATCAGTTAGCTTAACAGTACCAAATATGATATATTATCAAACATGAGAAGGAAATCAATAACGATTTTTGTTGGGTCTTTACTATTTCGTTTTACAGCTTGTTTAAATTAGATGTAGCTGGGTGTGTTGGAGGGTGTTACTGTACATTAAATTACATAAAGAATGTAGGCCATCCGCCTATGTTCACTAATTAGAATGTTTCAATACGACAGCGTACCATTTTTATGTAGCTATATTATATTGTCTGCTCTGACGTCAAAACACGAGGGAGTTGTCTAATGTACAAAGAGAAAACGGCATAACTGCGCTATGTTTAACTGTAAGCCATTGTAAATCCGCATGCGTCATGTCCGTGGTAAACATTTGCTATGGCTCACGACGATACGTTCTATTTTATTTTCGATCCTGTGTACCTAAACAGTTCCCATACAGCTATCGACATTGATTTAGATTATCATCTAAAATGTCCTGAAGACATAAGTTGGTAATGATAAAGTGATGAAATCGGATACGTTAAGGACAGAAAGTAAGGTTTTCTCAACACTCATACTGAAGCAGTGAAAATACAAATATTCAATTCACGATTGAAACAGTAAACCACTTCATGAAATGAATGTGTTGTGTACTGATTCAACCGCACACCAAAGAAAGTAAAAAATATGTACAACGATGTTGATGTTGACAGTAGGTTTTTCCTTGATGCAGGGATTGCATACATGCATACACGAGTCATGTAAGTTGAATAATCAGAATCAATCTGCGCCATTTGTTTTTATATTACCGTTGATACTACGTAGAAAGGAAGAACGGTACCATCGCCGGTCACGTACTTTTTAACATGGTCCAAAATGGTCGTTTGGATCAGATTTTGTACGGCATTTCGAAAACGAATATACAATTACTGGAGACTCTTAAGGATTATCATTGGTGCTTGGATAAAGAGCAGACATCAGATACTTTTGAACTTCCTATGAAGCTATCCGTTATTCGAATAAATAATTAAATTGAGAATGAAGAATTTGCAAAATGCGCAAAAAGGCGATTTTTTGCTGTACATTATTTCGTTTATTGCACATATACTTTGCCTAAAATAATTGTTAATGGTATAAGAGATACTTTCCCGCAGAAACTGTGACGTGTATTTGTGTGCGTGAAACGGATTAAGGACATAATCTCATCCAGCCAAATTCTCCGGTGTAGTCACACAGCCTACCGTTACGAATAAAACTATGAAATGTATAACCTAGAGAATGCAAATGACATCTTTTAAAACTTGCTACAGGTTTATTCTACGTACTTACCTTTCATTGGTCCTATTTTGAGTGGTGACACTTAGGTTTCCGAAAAGCAGAAGTTGCCGACGTAAATCGGAGTAGCCATTTTTTGTTTGAAAATAACGTGTAAATATGCTATCAACAATTATCCGTACCATAAATCTCCACCTCACACAGATTTAGCACTGTGCTGTGTGTGATGGTGAAGTATCTCCCTGTGCCACCACACGGCACGTCGTACACGCTGTTGTTTGTTTTAGCTGTGTCAGAGGGGAAGGTGTAGCAGTTGACGCCGGGCGTGGGGCTGCTGGAGTTACTCAGGGAGAGGACAGCAGTCCTGATCCGCTCAATATCTAAAACAGGCAATGAAATAAATGACATACTGACGAAGGGTGACAATGTGTTTCTTTAACAATGACAACTAGCATATCAAAGTGATTCAGTTCACCTATCATCTTTTTGCTAAACATGTGTGAACGTCAAATAAGACCATGTGACCACATTTAGTAAAAATGTGTAGGAAACATTTAAAAATATTTTTGATCAGCATGCAGTGTGCGAGCTTAGCCTCAGTTTTGTAATTGATATCTTTTCCCGTAAGAACCAAGCTTCGTTCTCAAGTGCGACCTACAAACAGTAAATAGAGTTTGCTAGCAGATGACATGTTCACTCTCTAGTCTCTGTCAACTGGATAAACAGAGGTTTCTACTAAAATAACTGTGTTTATGTACTTTTATTAGTTTTTCATGTTACGAAATATATTCACTGAATATTAATGCTTTCACCTGGGTGATAAGGTGTATTCATTTCATGATGAGGACCATCTTTGATAAAAAATGTTCCCAACTCTATGCATACCTGACAGGGACTACATGGGCTACCATAATTATACGATGTCTTACATTTTTTCTCAGGAGGAATACCATCATTCCAGCTTTTGTTTTTATTTTCTTTCTGACTTTTTGGATGCCATAATGCACATACATTCACAAGATGCAAAATTCTACGAGAGTTTAAACTTTCTACACAATAGTAATGCATACACAAGCCTTATTGGTAAAAATGTACTCTTGATATTTTTCACTTCAAAGTTCATTAGTTTTAGAGGTATCAGAATTCCAATATGTTCATACCTTTCTTGACAAATCTCCAGTGGTGCAGTTGGAAGTTGCGTCATGATAAATAGTTAGTTAGAGACTGGTATTCCAAGTGAGTGCCAAGAAAATAACACTTGAAACACACCATTTAGCCACGATTGAGCATAAAAGATGCAATAGCCAAGGCATAATCGAAAAGTAATCGTCCACCACAACAGTAACAGTAGTATACTGCTACAGCAGACGATAGGTTTGAGCCAATCATTTTACTGATAGAGGTCACGTGACTAAGACCTTGACTTCTTCCGGTGCTGTGAAGGGTTACTATTCCTAATTAAAACTAACAAACAAATACATATTTGAGATTTAAGTTCTGATTTATTAAGCGCAAATGTCTGTTCAGTGTGATAACATTGACAAACTATGTCCAGCTTAAGACAGAAAGAACCAAATGTCAAACACCGCAACCTGTAAACCATCAGTTTAGAACCCTGACACACAAATTAGACCCGCAATGACATATCAGTCAACATAAATTTAAACAAATGGTGTTAAACTGCCCTAAAGTAACATATCTGTCACTGAAATGTGAAGCTATCAGTAATGTGCCAGATATATTTATGTTTCTGGCCGCTCTGTGTGGGACTTCTTGGTCACTGCGAGGGGGAAAGTGGGGACTGTCTTTTATCCAATTAAAACATGTTTACAACTGTAGCTCCTCCTATTTTAAGTTGGATATAGGAAGCTTAGTGATCAGTGATTGCAGGAAAGATAAGAATTGGCCCCTCCTCCCCTTAAAATAAATGGAACCCATATTTTTGTGAATGACTTCTACCCTGTGAGAGAATATTTTGAGGTCACGTGACTTCAATAAACATGTTCTCACAACTTTTACAGAGCATGGACGGGTAATATTTTGGTATTATGTTGATAAATTGACATATGTGGAAATGGGAAATATATGAAAACATTACATGTTCAAATAGGATTTGTAAAAAAAGGTTTATATGAGGTTGGTGTAGAGCACAGGATTTTTCACTTCCTGTGACAGAGGTTGTGATGTCACTATGGGGATTTTAGCATTGAATCTATTTATAACCTGCGTGAAAGCGAGGCTTGGTTTTCATCTAGGGCTGAGCTCGCACACTGATGTACTAACATATTTTGTGACGCCTCAACGTAATATCCAAAAAAATCAAATAACAATGTCCGAACTGATACATACGTCCTACCCGGTTGTATATCCTGACGTCATGTATCCTGTACTGCTGTCCCAGGTCCACTGTCCACATAGCTCTTTGATTAAAAGTAGAGTGAAAACAGGAGTTGCCGGACACATACTGGTCCCGGTTCCCATCTACAACTTTGTCTGCAGTCCAGCTGTCCTTTGCGTAGTTAGTTATGGACGAAGTTGCTGTCTTGTTGAAGGCGACGTTCCCTTGTACCAAAATAAAAACGAATATAAATTTACTTTCACATTGTTATTCATTATGAGGGAAAAGTACGTGTTTTAACTCCCTAGGAATTTAATCTTGGTGGATCCGACAGACCGTATTTCCATAGATACATGTATGGGATACACGTACCAGGCCTTTCCCAGAATGGGTTGTATTGTCCCGAAGTTATACAGGTTACATAATTTTGGGCATATAATTATTTGAAAAGGTTAACTTCAAAGAAGAGAATCTGTCCACGAGAAAGAGAAAATTACGGGAAATCATTCATTAGTTTTTATATTTACTATGTCCATAAACATGACGTATTTTTCGATTGGTATTGAGTATTGATGCACAGAAAGTTCAAAATTGAAGCCCCCATCTTCATTTGATAAACTAATCAGGGGGACATCAAAGTAACAGATATAAAACGAACCAGAACAACATTCGATCTAGCTTATCGAAAATGGCATTGTGATCATGTTCAACTCGTACGCTTACAGATACCACATACATGTATGCGATGTCGGCGAAATGTAACATTTGTTGAAGACAGTGAAGTTGCGCTGGAGAGGCTTTGTTCGAAAATAGCCGGAAAGATGAAATAGTGAAGATGCATAGCTGGTCTTAAATAACGCAAGATACGAAAATATACGGAAGTTACGTTTGTAAAGGGCTATCCAAGTTTTGACTAAACTTAGTATCTTATAAATAGTATTTTCAAGCTCAATATACGAATCATGTGCAAGAATGTTATGCAGAGTGTCTGTTTGATTATGTTTTGTCTCTGAATTTTCTATCGATTTTGTACGTGAGGCAATATGTCGTCCGGAAGACTAAGTTTAGTTTTAAAAGTATGTGAAATAGCAATAGCTGATACTCGGTGCAAAAATGATGTTTGTTTGCCATTTGCGACGGTACTTCTAGCCACTGGTGCCTTAAAAATACCAAAATGTATTGACAAGAGGGTGGTATCCGGGAGGTCATTATCTGCTGATTGGATTATTCATCATTCGGGAGCGATTCAGAAGGGGTGATGGTCTGATAACGCCCGCAGTTCGTAAACATATCTCCTTTCAAATCTAATCTTGTGACAGGAAAAACACCTTTCTGACAGGTTTGCCCATTCCCACCAAACCATCCAGGATCACATGCACCGCTGCAGACTCCGGTTGTCTGGTTACAGGTCGGAGTACAGTGACAGGAGTAGCTACAGGTGTCTCCGAACCTTCCTATCGGGCAGCTGATACCTGAAAAATGTAAAACAAAGGTTGGAATCAGGTTAATGTTCCCGCAATGCTCTTCAAGACCCATTACCCATAAACACATGTTCAAATGTAAGCATGGATCAGTCAAATACTTCATACAGCCAGATAGGGTGGTCGGGTAGCCTAGTAGTTAAAGCGTTCGCTCGTTAAGCCGAAGACCCAGGTTCGATTCCCGACAATGGATTTACGTACGTTTCACACAACTGAACAGATTGAAAGTGATTAAATTATTCATGAATCTTTCAGATTTACATGAGTCCACGATAGAGCTGATAACTTCAGATATAATTTGACAACAGATGAAGTATCTTATTTACTTAAAAGGGCAGAAAATACAGCCGTAAATACAGCATTCGTTAGCATCGATGCTAGTGTAAAATATATCACTGAAGCCTTTCGAAGGAACAAAGATTTGGTTTCATTGGAAAGTTATCAACGCATCCAGAATCAGTATAATGAAACACATTGACAAAAGAAAGTTGAATAATATGAAATAAAACAGGAACATAGCAAACATTCATAATTCAAAAGTATTTTGGTCAACTCTTAAAAAGCTAGGGACAACTCCACACAGTCATAATAATATTAGTATCGAAAATTGGTATATTCACTTTAAAAAGTTACCAGCTCATGATGACAGTGATCATGCCCTTTTTCTGGATTTGCAGACGACAATATAACATATGATGATATCGAATTTCCACGAGACATCCTCGAGACTCCGATAACGAGTGATGAAATAAGAGAAAGCATTAAAAATGGTAAATCAGCTGGATATGACAAACTCATATCAGAGTTTTTTAAACATGCTACAGATATCCTTGTACCATATCTATAGTTGATTTTAATATTATGCTGGAAACATCATATCTTTCTAAAGACTGGGCACTTGGTATAATCGCCCCTCTCCATAAACAGGGTTTAGTGAATGATACAAATAAACATCAAGGCATTGTGTTATCAAGCATTTTTAGCAAAGTGTTCATATATATCATTAACAAAAGGTAAGTATACTTGGCTGATGCTTATGAAAAAGAACCAAGCAAAGAAGGGTGGTAAAGTATACGCATTTATTTTACAGATTTCTCTAAAGCTTTTGATTCTGTTAGCAGAAAAAAAATATGGTCACGTTTCAAAGCACATGGTCGTATCAGTAAAATTGATAGTTAACGTGTTGTATGCATCAGAATGTAAAGGTTTGTGTGCGAAATAACGGTACTGTGTCTGACACATTTGAAAGCAAAATTGGCGTTAAGCATGGGTACATTTTAAGTCAGTTTTTGTTCACCTTCTTTATCAATGAATTAGCTCAACAAATTCAGTAGAACTGTTCTGATGGCATCCAACTTCACCCGGAAACTATACAGTTATTTCTTCTTTTGTTTGCCGATGATGTAGTAAAGTTTTCAAGCTACAAAATTGATTAATCAGCTGGAATGTTATTGCAAAGAATGGAATTTATCTGTCAACAAGAATAAGACAAAAGGTATTGTTTTTAAAAATGGTGGTACACTGGCTAGAAGGAAGAAATGGTTTTATCACCAATGTTGTATCGTTCTATAAGTTCTCAGGTGTATAGTTTACAAATATATTGTCATGGAAGAGGCATGCTAACACAGCTGCAGTACAAACTAAGAACATCCTTATTGCAATTCTTCAACATGTGAAATTAAGCCCAATTTTGTTATATGGAGCAGAGGTTTGGGAATTAGAAATGATTGATGTTATGAGTTGAATCCACGAAATCCGTGAAAATGTATTTAACATGTGATAGGATCTTCAACGTTTATAACTTTTTTCCTCTTCTTGAAATGTCTCAAGCTCAGTAATCCTGACGTCTAACACATAGCATTCGCGACCTGAGTGTCTTGGCTCTTGATGAGTTCATGCCATGTGGGGATGCTATTCATACATTAATATTGTCCCCACGACTAAAATGCATGTGATTAGCTGGATGTTAACACATTTCATGTGTGGGTCTCCTCAACGATTGAGAAACAACATTCGTAAATAAAATGTACACACATCCACACCTTTTGAATTAAATGAACGTTTGCTAACTTAATAGTGTTAAGTATTGCTAATATTATGTTTTCATTATGATTCTAATAACACAATAAAATACATTGCTCGGACCGTTCGGCAGATCTGCCGACCGAGGTTTCAAGATTTAGATTACTATTGCATACAACAATTGTAACAACACTTGAACGAATATTTAGACCATACACAAAGTTTGAAAAGTCAAAAAGTATTTCCGTTTTGTCTGACACCTTTTATTTGGCGACATTTAATTGAAGATTAATTTTTAATTAGGAAAACCTAGTTTATAAATATATTTTCTGAACAGTGCAATTGTCAATCATACAAGTGTCTAAAATGTGTTCGAGCAATTAAAATAGGAAAATATAGCAGAAAAACAGAATATGTGTTTCACTTAGTATATCTAGAACTATTGATACTCACATTGATGAGACCCGTGAAGATTCCGGGGTAGAATAGGTCTTCGGCAACCCTTGCTTGCTGTAAAAGCTGACTATGCTTGTTGTAAAAGGCGACTAACGGGATCGGATGGCTCGCTGACTTGGTTGATGCAAATCATCGATCCGAATTGTGTGGATCGATGCTCATGTAATAATCACTGGATTGTCTGGTCAAGACTCTATTATTTACAGACCGCCGTCATATAGCTGTAATATTGCTGAGTACGGCGTTAAACAACCAACCAACCAACCAACCACATTGATGAACGACATGGTCTGGTCTGTCTACCGGTACTATTTAAAAACAAACCCATATGTATATGATTTAATACAACATGCAACCTCGAAATCCTGTCATTATGGAGCAAGAGTTGTGTATGCATGGGTACCCGAGAGGGAATGAGTACGAAATTGCACCTTCCGCCGCAATCAACTTTACCTCACTTTACGTGCTTTGCTCTTGTTTCTTATTTATGAATGATTATTACGTAATTAATTTACAAACCATTTAATATAAACTGTATACTGTACACAGAAAAACAGGAAATTTACAATATAAGTAAATGGGCGAATGATTGATATGTTATAGGTCGATACTTTCAGTCACGCACTACAGTTAACAGGTTAACGTTACCAAGGCAATATTACCAACTAAATCCTGAAAGATACATCAGTAATCTAGGAACTGACTTCTGCGAAGTGGATTTACACCAGTTTTTACTTTTGTCACTCAATAAATGCAAGAACTTAATTGAGGTCATTTCTGTTAAAAAAATAATAACAACTTTCACAGAATTCTTATTAACACTTTAATCGTCTTATGAAACTTGGTGTCTTGGTACCTGTGGATGAACCAACAGATTGGGTCAGCTCATTAGTGATAGTACTAAAGAAATCAGGGGAAATTAGAATTTGTACTGACCCTAAGTGCTTACACAAGACCAAATAGCGTCCATTCCAATTTGGAATGATCGTTGGATTTCTTTGGAAAGATCGCTCATTCCAACATTTCCAAAGCTTGGAAAGATCGATCTTTCCAAAAAATCCAAAATTGGAATGGCAACATTTCCAAGCATATTTCCAAAATTGGAAATGTTTGGAATGGCTTGGAATGGTTTGGAATGGTTTGGAATGGTTTGGAAATATGGTTAGAAGGAAAAAGTTAAAATATGTTTTATCAGTAATTTGGACAATAACAACAGTTATTTATTGAGTTTAAACTATATAATAATATATTTATCTCAAACATTCACTACTTGTCTGTGTAGCGAGGGGCTTTTACAGTCTCAGTCCCTAAGGTGGGAGAGAGACCCGCACTTGACTCGACAAGACCCTAATAGGTCTCAAGATTAAGTATTCGGCTGGATGGCAGCTGCCATTTAATGACAAAACAGACGGTCGTCTAGACGGCTCACATGTAAGTGCGCCGACATGTGCCTAAGATCATAGAATGGACAATCTTTAGTAACATCTAATTGATTGTTGTCTCAGGCCAGAGCTGTGAATAATTCTGTTCATTGAACAATTGGAATTCAGGAAGTTATCAATAATTGTTTTATTTAACATGTTTACGACATAATATTATGACATCAGGACGTACTACAGACAGAACCATATATTTTAAAATCAGTTTGCAATCAGTTTAAACTCTTTAACCGCGGGAAACGAACACTGAATTATTTATGAATGCTTCAATAGAATACAAAACATGTTTTTGTTATCCTTATTACAAACAAAAAATAATAATTCCAAACCGACAGATTTCAGATAACCTGAAATTACGCTTCGTGAACAAGTCGGGCGTCCTTATAGACGTGTATTTATGTCATATAATGAGAGACTATGATTTCCAAGTCCCGATTATCATGTCAATGATATATCAGTTTTACCACATGTGCACAGACCGCCTATACTTTTGCATAACTATTCTCAAGTGAAAGTCCTATCCTCTTATCAAATATTCTGTGAGAGTAATCATCATTAATATAAGAAAACTCATTCTCATCAAAGAATACAGAACAAATGACTCAGATGCATACATTTATTACCATGCTTCATTCATCACGAAGCAGATTTACATAATTTGTGAACAGCCCTTGAACTGTGATTATGAATTTTACCATTGTCCATATTAACATAATAATATATACATATATACAAAACAGGTCAAGTTTGGAATTTTGAAATATGCCATAAAAGGTAGGGGGGGGGGGGATTCCGTCAAACAACTGTCAAACCATTTATTGCCATGTACGTACTTGCACACAGGGAGGTCAGCGCTGTCTGGGGCTCCAGGTAAATAAACATCGTGGTTTTATGACGGGAGATCAGACGAACCGTGAACCAGAGGCATGCGACGTAATTACACCAGGGTATTGTCTCTTGAACTGGCTAATTGACTTCATATAATTGGTAAATATATTCGTTTTGACTACCGTGATTCATGCGCATCCCGGCTCATTAAGTGGGCTCCAGGCCATAAAAACAAAACCACAAAAAACGCCCCAAACTAATACAACAGATAAAAGCGCCAACAATCTACGTAAACTAGGTAAAGACATAGAAATAGTTTGGATCCCTGCCCACGTTGGGGTGTTTGGCAACGAACATGTAGACAAAGCAGCCAAATCAGCACTAAAATTAGAAGAAGTAAGCATCCCAAGCATCAACCTACCAAAATAAAAAAAAAGAAGTTAAAAGTATCTCAAAGGAAAATAGCGGCAAAATAACAATCAGAAATATGATTGCAAACTAAAACGCCACTCAAAAAAACATATCCATCATAAAACCAAAAACATTGACAGAGTAATAACCAAACTACAAACAGGCCACACTAAGTTAAGCTCTCACCTACACCTAATTAAAAAAAACACCAAACCGGTAAATACCCCCACTGCAACTTAAAAAGAACGCCCGAACACGTATTATTCCCGTGTGACATTTACATTTAGAGCGCCCTATTCAATACTTTATGGAACACATTACCAGCAACACAGACCAAACAACACTCCAATCCTCACTAAATTGCAACAATCACATGACTGTACTGAACCCCCTACATGACTTTAAACCTTTGACACAGACACATTTCAACAGTTCAACCTGGCCACTAATTAGGAACCATTATTGTAAAGTTCGGTAAGAAATACCTGAAAAGTCGTAAACTCTTGTCATAGGTGTAGATGAGGCAACTGGACCGCTTCCTAATCTATTCTTTTTTCCATTTTCTTCCCTTTGTCTCAAGATTTTGTTCTTGCGCTTGACTGGACTCTACGATGAGACCAAATACAAAATTAAAATGTTTCCACAATATGGTTATGCGGTAAAACTTGAATTCGTCAAACACTTGTTTTCGACACTAGCAGCAGATGATGTAAACGGGTGATATAAGTGTTAACACATTTAGTAAAACAATCCCTGACAATATGAATATTACATATATAACTGACAGATGTATAACAGATAGTGCACAATGTTCAAGTTTATAATATATTACAACACCGATTTCATTAACATTACTGAAATCAGACCACTTTGACAATGAAATCGTTAATTGATTCAAGAAAGGTATAGACTGGCAGAAACTGAAGCAAAGCGATAGTGGCATGTAGAGCTATGTCTCGTCAGGCCAATGAGGCCGCGTGATCTAAGGAGCGTGAACAACATGGATGCCGCGTTTCGGCCGTACCGAACAGTCAAGCTGCGATCTCGGAGCTGCTCGTCCGATTGAAACCAATTGCAAGCGGAGACAAAATTATCTCCCTTACCCAAACATGATCGTTGCTCAAATCTATCTTGAGTAAATCATGAAATTAATGCGAGCATGACATGTATGCGAAAAATGCGACCGTCATTCCCTCTGATTATTTTTTTATGTTTCATTTCATCATGATAAAACAGTTAGTCACTTATAAGGTTACCAGGTTGAACATAAAAACGATCGTTAACAAAAACGACCAAATTTATTCTCTCATCACTCAGCCTAACAGTGATATAGCTGCACATAAAACGTTCAAGTGCGCTAAAGTATTACACATGGTGGGTGGAGGACCAGGGGCACTTTGAGTTTGACAGGTGCCATCAACTGGTCAAGTAACATCACGGTTTGTATATTCACGTTGATTGGACAGTCTAGGCTGGCGCCAACTAATCATGACGGCGTCTTCAGAACAGAACAGGACTTTATTTATTTAGTCTTCAGATCACTTGTTGTTACTTGAATAAAACTGATATGCATACAGATTTTATTGTTTATGATTTTTTTCCCATGACTTTTTTTCCTAACCTACTCTATGATTTTTTTCAATATTTTTGTCTCGTTCACCTTGGCGATATTCCTTTTGGGTCAACACTATGATGATACAATTCAGTTCATACAGACACGCATTCAGTCTACTAATAAAACATTTATGTTACTCTATTACAAGAGATCAGCGTATAGTTTCCTGGGACATGAAGAAACCGAAATAAATGATACAACATTACTTAACTGTCTCACCGTATTTCCTTTTTACAAAATGTTATTCATTTACATTAGAATATAGTTACTGCGTACATTATTGTAAGAGGAAAGATGTTAGACTTAGTATAGATATTTAGTTTTCGGTTCACCTTTTCCCTATTCTGTATCGTTATATTATTTCCGAATGAAATATTGTTTAAATCAAAAATTGTTAACTTCCCCGGATAATCAGTGAATAATCTATTCACTATTTCAATTAATACCTGGTAATTGGTGGCAAATTCCGACGATGTGTCACTCTTGTCCTCCTCGTCGATCTGGTATTCGGATCCTTAAATTGAACATGATAAATATGTTGTAAGTATATAATGCATTGCTTACCTTGAATCTAAAATGCGAATCAGTATTTTGCGATTGACTAGCATGTGTTTCAAACAATATGTAAGTGAAATGGGATTGCTTGGTTTTAGCGTGTTTGTAGGGATATGGTCACACATCTGAATACTTAGTTTGGTAGTTTGGGTAAGAAGCATAGTTAAGCCTTTGTCCTATCGAATGATGATAACTGTTCGGTTTTCTTATAACATAAAACGCAGGTAGAATAATTACAATTGAAGAGATACTGATTATAAATTCAGAGGAAAACATGTAGTTTGCATGGTGGAACTAGATTTAGTCAGAACAATCTACTCAAAATGCCAGCCAAATAGAGGAATGATGTTAATAAACTCTATTTCAAGAGCCTGAATTCATATTAATATAAATAATTCATATATCAATTATTTGTCTTAAGTTATTAAGAAAATATCCAAATGACAAATAACCCAAAATATTGTAGTAGGTGACTGTAGTAATTAATAATTACGTTTACGATTTGAGAGAAATAAACATACACGCCGTGGTTCCCGTGCACAAATGCCGATGTCATAGAGAATTGGCTAAGTTTCATTGCAAATAAATCGCACACGTATCACTACCCATCATAGAAAATAACAAACTCATGCGGCAGTAACGCGTGTTACCTATGCATATTGTCAAATCAGTGTGAAAGCGGCAGACAGTCAAATTAAGCGGCGCCATACTGTCTATGGTTATTCTCAATGTTTATCAATAAACATGTGGTAATGTCCTCTTTAAATTGGCGTTGAGTCATCGTTAGTCAAGCCTTGACAAGACATTTACAGTGATAACAGGTGTCAATCATTCCGCTAGACATTCCAAGGCGGCAATTATCTTCGATCTTGAACTAGGGCCCGGTATGTGCGACATGTTATTGACAATCTATACTTTTTTGTGGTTTCTGCCAAACCGTCATTGGGCATATACTATTCCAAATTAAAAAGGCTGTTTTTGATATTTTTACCAACGTTTTATAGTGCCATTTGTCAAACATGTGAACTGAGAACTGAGCCGCGCAAACAATCTCATCAAGTGTATAATATGTCCATGTTAAAAAGGGGATTCAAACTGTAGTTACAAATTGTTTAAACGAAATAACACATATGCAGCTTCTTAATAAAAGATAGTTAGAGTTTCCGTGGCACTGCATGTTTGCAGAATAAATTACTTTTCATAGGCGATACAAAATCAAAATCTTCAGTTTTATTGTGACACTGCTTGTAGATATCACAAATAATCTTTGTTTATCAACATTGTTGTATTGGAGGTTTTTTAATAGTCGTATACCCGGGTGTCGCATTGTGCAGTTTTAGCAATGTACGGGGATCAAAAATCTAATAGATAACAACTAACGTTATACTATGTACATGCATACGGTAAAGCGATACGTTATTTTAGAACATATTTTAGAAATAATTGTCTTCTGTGTCAAAGGTTCTCACTATAACACTGCAGTTCACAACGAAGTGTGCTTTCTGCGACAGAGATAATAAAAGATGGTAGATGTAAATTGTTAGGTCCGTTCACAACTCTATATCGAACGTCTTATGTTAATAGAGTAGTCATTACATTTCTATATTCATGTATATGGCACTAAACGATTCCTTTACAATGTATGTATATTTGTCAGATATGAGCAATATCTCAGAAAGGGAAAACATTTCATAATCTTATGTGTGATGTTTTGCATAATATAATAATATCGAACGATAATGTATCTCCTCTATATGGTGATTTACACAGAAATAAACCGATGTCTTTACATAAATAAATATGTAGATATTTGGTCTTACCTGAGCTTTCTCCTGACTCTGACCAAATTCCATGCAGTGATGCCTCTTCCATTGCAAAAAGTCGATCCAAGATAATGAACAGCCTTTTTTCAACGCGTTTCAAACGTAACTGGCCATCAGACGTCTAAGTATATATGCATTTTGGATTTTTTAAACGGAAGTGAGAATTTGTATAATGTGGACGTCTCTGCCCAATACTAAAATGTTTTCACAATTCAGTTGAACGTTGAGTCGCAACGCACAGTTCATAAACGGCACCTTTCTTCTCACGATAAGATAATCTTATTGAAGGATTAACATATTGGCGCACATGTTTGGATCAGTGATTGTGATTTAAACAAAGCAGATTCTTCTAAAAACATCATGGTTTGCCTAGGTCACAGCCAGCAAAAGCGTTTACAAAATATAATATATTAGTTCAAATATTACTAATGAGGCCCTCTATTGTAGAAACGATCTTTGTTCTACGACAATCGTCAGTCGGTATGGGAAAACAAAATATTTGTTTATTTATTCAAATTTCATAGGCAATGTCATATGATTATAGACAAGGAAGATAAGAAAATAAATATAAAGAGTAGCCACTTTACATTTCAGTTAAATTTGCTCATGATTTGGTCTTTTCGTGGTAAATAGTGCCAAAATATAATATGCAGCTACCAGTAATTGTATCTACAATGATATAACTCAATCTGTTTTTCTCATCATTATTGCAGTGAATTGTCGTATGAAAGGCGTATGGCCTTTCTGAATAAAAACTGTTAAATTTAAACCAGACAAAACAGGTGAAAACTAGAATCTTTGAAAAGAGAAACAAGGGTAGTATTTTGATAGGGGTTTCACTGAAAAAATTAAGTTCACAGCGAAGCATTCTTGCTTAGTCTGTTCCTACAAATAGAACAGAAGGCTATAAGGACCAACCGTATTCCGTTATATATGTTGCTTCTGTTTCATCGTTTCATACATTGTCCTTTCATCATGCCGGGTTACTATCTTTAGATACAAAAAAATCACCCCAAAAAGCTATTTTTATTCATTTAAAACAACAACAAGGAAAAGATTTATTAAAGGTAACAGTAAGTGTTATCTGAAATATTTATATTCTATTATCCCCTTTATTTGGAGTGGGAGTGTCACATCATCATTCAACATCGGCTTCACAAATGGGATGTGCCCGACGGGTACAAACACAAAACAAGATATGGTAAATAATCTAACTGAATATTATGTAAAAACTAGAGGTGAGTTTTAAGATAATAAGTTAAGGATTACTTCAGATACTAAAATGAGTTGTTTCTTTCGTTTATTTAACGTCTGCTTCACAGAAAGTGAATTTTATTTAAAAAAGGTAAGTAAAAACTAAATGAATAAAATATAATGTTGTTTGTATAAAAGCACTGAAAGATGGCGTCAGTTTGGAATGAAGACTATTGCACACCATGGAATTAACTTCTCGCGCGTAACATATCACGTGACTGCTCGCTATGTCACGTGGTAGGTCATTGGTGCTATATGACACGTTCTCCTCAGCGGCAGAGTATACCCTGATTGGTATGCTTCAACAATCATCACATTCCTGTGTTTGCCCAGCTGCCTGCTCAAGTTGCCATTCATCGTAGATTAAGAAACTGGTCAAGTTTCTGGAGAGGGCCGGATTAACAACTGAATAAGTAAGTAATCATTTTACTTCTCCCATGTAGATGTTATGTTGCGTAGAAGATATTGATTAATGAAAGCTGAAAACAATGTCTTGTTTGACGATATGATGTAGATTAGATGGCAATGCGTTACATGTAAACAGCTTTTCTTTGCGATTTTTCAAACAGATTTGGAAGTTGCTTTCATACCATACGAAACTACTGTCTAAGTTGTCGAAAGTGAATGTGAGTCGAGAGTATGTTAATTTCTGAAATGTCTCAGTACAACTCCGGCTATACCACTCCCAGATAAAATATTTAATTAGTTTAGTGTCCTTGATACCATTTCACGACTGCGAGGTAGGTTTTTCATAACGAGAATACGACATTGGGTATGTCCGTAGTTGACGAGAACGTCTTTTGAACTATGATATATTAAAAATATCATAGTCGTACATAGACGGCACAATTTCACCAATAGCGAGAACCAATAAAGACTTATGCGTAAAATGTTATGATAAGATACACGTGAGGGTAATCGGAATTCAAAAGATGAATATGTTGACAATCTTCAGATAACCGTCACTTTAGAAAGTGTGAAATTCAAATATCATTCTTCCATAATGAAAGCTCTCACTCTAGAAAGAGATAAAACTGCCAACCATTAATTGCCGACCTGAGCATTATGCCAAATCTTTTCTTCTTGATACAGGGAAATTATAAAACTGTAACTAGTTCGCAACCAGTTATTGTAGATCTTAACTTTACTGTAATTTCCATGCACTAAAACAGAATTGGATCCGTTGTGTTCATCAAGCATTCAGATATAAATCTTATACATGACCAGTTACATAACTAAACCCGAGTCTGAGGCGAGCATGCACTAGAGAAATATTGAACTGTAGAATGGGGTATTGATTATATTTCGAAAACTTACCGTTTTAATGTCTGTTAATTCGTTTAGGGTTCTGTTAGATAATAGAGTGACGCCTCTTGACTCGTTTTTAGTTATCTTACTACAAATAAATGTGAACGGTTCATATATGAATACAGTGTCAATATACTTCTTGTTCCAATAAGAGTGATGTTGGAAACACTATATACGACTCACTATGACAAATCCAATGACTATTTATCTATAAGTATTCTGGCAACTTCAACAATAGATCGTGTTATTTTGGAAACAAAACTACTTTGTTTTTAATTGAGAGAATATATAATTATGTGAACATAGTGAGAATTGCGTATGAACTCTTTGCTTTCAACGATGATAATATGAAAGGGGTGGGATTTTGTACAAGAACGCCACGAAACAAACGACAGTTGAAAGCAACAAACGCAGCATTAAAAACCTTTCATACTAGATTTATATGTGAAATTAAGCATTATTTCGCGGTCCATAACCAATTTAATTGCATTTCACACCGAAATATTAATTATTCATTATTTGTTAAGTCCACTTAGATTTGATGGTATAAATGTTCGAAGTATTTTACCGACTGATGTTATATTGATACTTTCGTACGAGACAACTTACACTCCTTTGATACCTCTGATTCAGTTTGACTGACCACATCAGAATCCAGAACAGGCTAACATCATGGTAGAACCAATATGATTAACCTAAAAGTGTATGGATTCACGTTTTTATTGTTATCGTATAAGGACGTGACGAAGCTATGGCTTGAGCATTACATCAATTTTTATTTAATGAATTATTGCTTTTTGAAAGGCTGTATAAGTTTATCATTATATAACTGGCACAGAAACTCGATCTCTGTAAACACTATCACCATGAATACGTATTTGGTCGCAAGTGTTTATTGTATGGAATGACATTAAGATGTGGCATGTGACTTTATTGCATTTAAACCAAACCTTTCGTCCAGTTCTTCGTCAGTAAATTGTACCTGCATATTCTGCTATAGAAATAGTAAACCATAGAAATAGTGCTTACTAGTTTTTAACATGTATATTTAAGACAGTGGCATCCTTACACTGCAAACACGAAAACGTCGGTTTTTTCCGTATATGGTCATTGGACGGAAAAACGACGTTATTTGGACGTTTTCAAACCATCGTTTTTCCGTCCAAATAACGTCGTTATTTGACATCGGAATTTACTGGGAGAGAACGATAGCGTTAAGCTCCTCCCTTTCTTGATTGACATTGTCATTGTCAATCAAGCAACAGCGTCTACCGGTATTTCTACTTCTCAGATTTCATTGGTCAGTCTCCGCGTGTTAGATTACAGGCCCGCGTTTGACGCTGCACTCGAAGCGCTTAGCGGAAGTACTGAAATCAATCGTTCTGCGCATGCGGATTACTTAATGCCTTGACCAAATTTTCCGTTCTGTGCATGCGCGACTTCGCGTATTGTTTCCTAGATTTAATGTCACCACTATTTGACAATGGTTCATAAACTCAGTCACGTGAAGGTTCGGAATCGTAACGAGTAACTCCATTTAAATTAAAGAGGAGCCCCAGTGATATGGGAGATTCCAAGATGAAACTATTCTATGGCTATCTAGGCTGCCGCCCAAACCGATCTAAACGGGACCCGATAGCTTATTGTATGCTATATAGTCATATGGAAGTGGACAAGAACTATACATTTTATTCCGGCCGATTGTTCTTGCATTTACTTATAAGTCAGGAAAATGGACTTAAAAGGGGAGTTGTTGAATGTAATTATTTTAATTATTAAATGTTGCCTATACACTAATCTGGACGAACTTCTCATTGTTCTGTTTATGTCATCCTATATACTATTAGTATGTTACCGTTCTAAAGTCAACCTCTCACATAACATTATATTGTTCACAGTATCAAAGTTTAATCAACAATATCAAGAGCAGCGATTTAAACCACTGAAACACCCAAACACAAGGCTGTTATCAAGCGCTAGTGCAGACGTGATGCATCAGAAAAACTGTATCGTAATGTCTTCAGAAATTCAATTATACTACGAGATAGTACGGCTAACGCTGACTCACCGTCGGAACAAAGACAATATCGCTAATACAGATACATATATAACGTATTTGAATGTTAATACTAAAGAAAAACAATCATTATTTTTGCAGTGACGATATAACACGTATACACGTTTATTGTTAACTTTCATCAGTTTTGCTCTTCATTTTAATAACTTTGTTGTCACATATATATGTAGCAATACCCGACAAGCATGTCATACATAATTATGGGGCAGTTTTCAATCTTGTACTGACTTACTCTGGTGTTAATGAGCGCAGTTTATTGGCTTGTGTGTAAAACCCCGTTTTTCTGGTAATCCTATTATTACTTAGTTTATTTCTATCTAATGACACCCTGTTCTCTGGATCATGGCTCCGTGACTATCCATAACAATTAAGATGAACATTCAGTTCAAGTAAATGAATGAGTTTGTTTTGACGCTACAGTCAGTCAAAAAACCAATGCTGTGAGGTTTGATAACACTTCTACCAGGTCGAACATCGTGGATCCTCATTTTCGGCCTAAAGAGAATCATAGTTCATATGCTAATCCATCTGCGAATACCCCCCCACTCAAGATGACCTTACTTGTTGCTAAATCTATCATCTATCCCCCCAATATCACCCCCCACGCCCCCGCCCCCACCCCCCACACGCACGCACGCACGTCCACACGCACGCACACACGCACGCACGCACGCACACACACACACACACACACACAAACAACTGACCTAAATAACCTGGATAGGAAATACTGCTGATAGCCTCTGGTCAACTCAGCCGCGCCACCGCAGAATGTTCGTCCAACTCTGCAGGGGGCATTCTCAGTGGCTTCAAACGCGCTGAAATGTTTTCGCCTTGCATCCAAGATGGTGGACAAGTGAAATCGTATGAAATTTGGCTATTTTAGGTCCTATCTCTTTTTTGATTACACAATAAAGTCAATTCATAGTTACACGGTTGTGAAGAAGCTTACAACTTTATAAGACTTATTCATCTCATTCCAAAAAAGCTACTCGCGCTCACATAAAGTTGTAGTTATTATGTCACTGTTTTATTTCTTTAAAAATATATTACATGTTCAACAATATCAATTAAGATGAACATTCAATTTCCGATATAAGTAAATGGAAAGTGTGTTTTACGCCACAATCAGTCAAAGACCAACGTTGTCCGGTCTGATGACACAAAATCTACCAGGTAGCACATTGAGTACAACCTATCCCCATTGAAGTCTCCACTGTGGGTATTCCTGAGGACGAAAAGGCCCCATGTACCTAGGAATTTCATCAATACATTCATGCGCGGCATTCTCTGCCTAAAGAAGATCATATTGTTAACATGCTAATCCAACTCGAACTACCATCCCGCTCAAGATAAATGTTTTATGTAACATCCAACAGGCCCACATTTACGCACGCACGCACGCACGCACGCACACACACATATTTGGATTTACCAATCCCTGAATTGAGAAGACGTGCGTTACGAAGCTCCTCCAAGTCATCATCAATATCCGTATATGTCTGTGATATCATTACCCTTCCAAAGCCGAATATACATTTATTGTGTTTTCTTGACAACAAATGTTATAATTGGGATAACACTTTCTGAGTAAAGTACAGATTCTCGTACTTTCTTGGGTTGAGTCCCGTCCGGGATTTGAACCCACACTGTGAGTGAGGCACCCAATCGCCAGAACACAAAGTTGGCGATCTAACCCAGCCACCGAACCAAAAATGTTAGTCCAGATGACGTATACTTTGTGTACTCCTCTGACAAGAGAAAAATGGCACGGCTTCTATGACCGAAAGCTTTGAACCAAAATGCCTTTAAGAAAGTGATCAACAGTAACACACATTATATTTGGATACCACTTTCTCAGTAAACTACATATTTTTAGGGTGGAGATAATAGACGTTGATGGTTGATTATCAATGGACTAATTAAAGCCAAAACTTAACTTATGAATGATTGGTAATGGGAAATGGACAATGGGCAAACGGGAGGCGGGGTAATCAGCGCCATGCCAGTTATCTGTTGGCTTCCCTTGTTGCGTTCCCTTCTTTGCTATCGTTTTACTTTTGTTGTTCTTACAGGTACAAATATATGTTCTCTGCCTCATAGCATTTAATAATATGCACCTGATGAAGGAGAATGTATATATTCCGAAACGCAGTGTTCCTCCGTTGACATCCATAAATATATTTCCTTGTGTGTATCAGTTCTTAATGCCCTTAAAAGACTCAATCTAGCTTTGTTTTTAAATGTGGTGATATGTGCGTACAATATAATATGGTCATGCCTATATACATTTGGGTCTTTGTCTACATAAGCATTTAGACATACAATTTAGAGCTAAGGACATTGCAAATTCTGCAGTCATGAAGTACACGTCATAGCAAGCTGTGATCTTTATTCATACTTTAGATATTCGTAATGGAGATCTGTAACTGAAGTTTACCGTAATCTTCCGCAACTCTCACCTCCTGACCAGTTGAACGTCTTAGTGCATTCAGATGCCATTGTAAAATTCCAGGCTGCCCCTCTTTCTGTGATGTTTTGACGGATGAAATCTATTGCGTTATAATCTCTGTTTGCTGATATATAATATGTACATGTTGTAAAATATTTACGATATTTTAAACGTGTAATTCGATGCATATGCAATGCAATGTGAACATAAGTGCAGATGCACGAAGGCGGTTATAGTCATAGTTATACTGCGATGGATGTAGGGGAATGGTAGAGGGGTGTATGTATGTATGAAAGCACGAATACCGATACATGAGGGCGGATATAGTTATAGTTCGATGGATGTTGGGGAATGGTGGGAGGATGGATTATGTATGAAAGCATGTGCATGGATCCATGTTGGCTGACGTAGACATAATGGTGGGGAAAGAAGAATGTGATGTGGGTGGGGGTGTGTGCGAGTGTGCGTGCGTGCATGCGTGCATGCGTTGTGATACGAGGGTTGGCGAACATGTTGTCAGATGATTGTGTGAGTAAGTTAAGTGATTGAGGATGTGGCAGGTATGAGTATTGATACATGCAGACTTGGGGTTGTGGGACTGGGTGTGCCTGTACTGAGGTATTTCGTTTCACTCACTTATAGTGTTTTCTTTCACTCAAATACTGTTTTACGCATTTTAATGACTGAAACTGTAGTGACTCAAAGGTCATACTGGCCGGGCATTCAACATATCTACCCCAACTACATACGTAGCCATTTTTATGGTGTACAATTCTTCTTCTACCTCACACACACACACACACACACACACACACACACACACACACACACACACACATACACACATACACACACACACACACACACACACACAAAATACTAAAAGTATATTTAACAAAACGGATATTCCGTCACTTTAGAAATAGTTATCAATAAACATTTATCTGTTCATTGACCTCTTTATGCTGTAGGCATATAGGTACTTCCCACATGAACGGATGATGTGTATGTTTATTAATGTAACAGGTTTAGATGTATTGTCTATCTTATGTACAAACTACTAATTTGTTACTATCTTTTTCAGGAATCATGGCCTCCTTTATGAAGAGAAAACGCTGTGAAGACTGTGGAAACTCTTTTTCCTCTTCTTCTAATTACAAGCGACACAAAGGCACTTGTCCGAGTACAGAACCTGAACCTGCATCTCAAGACAGCTCTGACGATGATGAAGAGGTATACTTTGATGAAGATGAGATTGACGATCTGCTTCAGAGTTTTCAACCGAGAAAACCTCAGCAAGCTCAACCTGCCTCACCGGAAGTGAAACCATTTTTTAAGGCACTCATCTTATGGACATGTTTCTTCCTTTGCATTTGGCAGTCTGTATTTTATATTTCCTCAAATTCCATCGCATTCCTTCTGAAATACCTTCATGCCCTTCTCGCCGTTGCCGCTCAGCATTACAAGTTCCTTGCTGTTGTAGTACCGATGTTCCCAAGTACTATTTTCCTGCTCAAGAAATTACTCAGAATTGACGACAATAACTTTTTCCACTATGTTGTATGCCCAGCATGCTGTAGCATATATAGATATTCTGACTGTATTTCTGTTTTCGAAGGAGAAGAAGTCAGTATGACTTGTTCAAACGTCTCCCAACCTAATCACCCAATGAGACATTATCGCCAGCCTTGTGGTGCACAACTGTTACAAAGTATGACCCTTTCCTCTGGCAAGAAGAAGCTTGTACCACATAAGAACTATTATTTTAAATCTCTGAAAGATTCACTTTTTAACTTTTTGTCAAGACCAGGTTTTGAGGAGAAATGTGAACAATGGCGTGACAGGGTCGTTAGTGATGGTACTTTGCATGACGTGTATGATGGTCGTATCTGGAAGAGCTTCAGTGGGACATATTTGAAGAAGAAGAGAAACTATGGCCTTATGCTTAATTTAGACTGGTTTCAGCCATTCAAACACGTCAAATACTCTGTAGGTGTAATGTATTTAGTCATCCTCAATCTACCTCGAGAAGAACGTTACAAACGTGAGAATGTTATCATTGTTGGTATTATACCGCACATGAAGAAAGAACCCCCTACAAACAGTTTTGTACAACCTTTAGTTGATGAGCTTCTTGAAGCATGGACAGTAGGTTTTTCATTCAACTCTAAGATATTTCGCTTGGCCTTAATGTGCATTGGATGTGATATCCCTGCTTGCCGAAAGTTATGTGGCTTTCTGGGACATGCAGCCGTCAAAGGGTGTTCTCGGTGCAAGAAGTCTTTTCCTGGTGAATTCGGCAAAAGAGACTACAGTGGTTTTGACAGAACTCAGTGGATACCTCGCACCCATGAAAAGCATATACGAGAAATTAGACACATCACAAGTGCCAGAACCAAGACAGATAGAGAAGCACTTGCGAGTTCGTATGGAACAAGATACTCCGTCTTGTCTGAGCTGCCATACCTTGATCTGATCAAAATGTCTGTTGTGGACCCTATGCACAATTTGTTTCTGGGGACATCAAAACATATGTTGCATGTATGGAGAGACACTGGTGTACTAACTGACAAGAACTTAGACACTATCCAAGCAAAGGTGGATGCAGTTAACTGTCCAAGTGACATTGGTCGCATCCCACATAAGATTTCCTCCGGTTTTGCAGGGTTTAGTGCAGACCAGTTTAAAAACTGGACGTTACTGTTTTCTGTGTATGCACTGAAGGATGTTATTTCTGATGATCATTTAGAATGTTGGCGAAATTTTGTATTGGCCTGTAGATATTTGTGTTGCCGAGTATTAACTGAAAATGACATAAAAATGGCAGATTTATTACTGATGCGCTTCTGTGAGAATTTTGAGCGATTATATGGCCGTGACAGAGTTACCCCTAACATGCACTTGCATGGTCATCTGATTGAGTGTGTTCAGGACTTTGGACCCATTTACTCGTTTTGGCTGTTCAGTTTTGAACGGTTTAATGGTATGCTGGGCGACTACACAACTAACAAGAAAAGCGTAGAACTGCAGCTGATGAGACGTTTCGTAAGCCATTCTCATCTCCTTAGATTGGTCTTAGATGACGAGTTTCACTTTGGAGACACCCTTGAGCCGATCATCGCCACTGTTACAGCTAACATTAAAGTGGGTACTCTTGGCAAGATTAATTCAAGTGAATGCTTGCAGCTCCGACAGATGTCATCCCGACTTCATCACATTGAAAACCTTCAGTGGACTGACATTGACAGGTTCATTTTTTCAAAATATAAAGTCCGTGGCCTCACTGAAAATGATGAACACTCCCTTCAAGAAATGTACAGAGCCCTCTATGGCGAAACAGTCGAGACTTTGCCGGCCGTTAGGGAAATAAAAACTCTATACCTTGGATCAGAAGTCTTTGGATCTGCCAAGTCTCAAAGTGTGAGATCTTCTTACATCACTGCCTACTGGACAGACGGGGACGGGAAAATTGGTTGGGGGGTTTCTCCGAGACCTGGAAAGGTATTGAGATACCTTCAGCACTCAGCAAGAGTTGACGGCATAGAGAAGAGACACATCCTTGCAGAAGTTCAATGGTATCGGGAACTTGAAGATAAACTAAAAAACCATTGTGGCCGACCAGTGGAAGCCTGGCACTCTTCCATGTATGTTGACTCTGGTCCATCTTCGTTTATGCCCATTCAACGAATTAAGGGTAAATTCGTCAAAATTGAGGGACAAATAGGTACCAGGACAGTTACATTTGTGTCACCAAGGGACAGATTTGTGTGTGTGTAATTTATTGGCTTATTGTTGTTGTAAAGTTTTGCTTTAAATAGAAATTTTAATTGTACATTCTATATTTTAGTTCTTGTATGTGTATTATTGTAGATATAATTGTATACATGTATGATCATTACCCAGTGATGTGCCCAAGTGTTATTTATTGTACATATACCTTGAACTATGACATGATATCCTGAATATAAATTCACGTTCATCCTGTGTTTTGTATTTTTGTTATTTCTGCATGGCTTGGTGAAATGTAAGATTTGGAATGAACACCTCGACAGCAGTTTAGTTATAATGCTATCAATTTATGGATTAGTTCTGAGAAACAGAGAGGGAAACAGCCATATATAACAGGGTACCAATCCGGTGTTCAATCGCATCGCCATGTCTGATAAAGGTATATTCGATTTGTAAAATAGCACTAGTAAAACCACGATGCCTCTCTTGTGGTGGTGTACATCCTGTGATAAATTTCAAATCATTTATGGTGCTAAGTTCATATTACAAAATATTTGAACAAAGCGCAACAACAAACTGAGAACCAGAAGAAGCACCAGTAGAAACATAATTCTTAATTTATTGAGGCTTACATCTTTTATGTGAGCTTGTTAAACAACCAAGAGAAATTCACTGTACTACGCTATATACAAATTAAATAAAAAATCTACCCTCAGTGACCTTTATTTTGCATCTTTGAAATAAAATCATGATGTGTTGCGATATCTAAATATTGCCAAAATATATGATGGCCATAAGTATGATACACTTATGTAACGTATTACAGATGAAATGTTTTCATCGACAAATGAGCTTGGTGACATAAAATCAAATATGTAGACATATAAGTCCACCATGTTCCGTTATACAAGCCTACGAACTGAAAGAAGCGGCAATAAAACCATGATGTGTTGCCAACACATCCTAACATTTGAAAAGTATCTAATGGGGTATTTTATGAAAGCATTCGTTTGAAGCTTTAAGCCAAAGATGCACTTGAAAGAGTGCATTACCGACGTAATAATAATCTCAAGTGCACACAAGTTGAAGAAGCGGCAGTAAATTCTTGATGTGTTGCACCGTCAAATACATTTATAAACAGTATTATGTATTCAACTAAAGCGTTGGGATAGAATATTGCAGCAAATCCACTTTGGAAACGATCTGAACAGCTTAACCAGCAGACAGAAGAAGCAGACATAAAATCACCTATGTATTCAAACATTTCCAAACAAATCCAAACAAATCCAAACATTTCCAAACATTTCCAAACATTTCCAAGCTTGGAAATATGACCTTTCCAAATTTTGGAATGGTCATATTTCCAATTGGAATGACGGTATTTCCAAGTTTTGGAAATGTTGGAATGGATGATATTTTGTCCAGTGTTAAATGAGGCACCTCGTTGGGAGCATTTTAAGATGCCTACGATCGAGGAAGTATTGCCTGATCTGACAATTTCGAAGGTTTTTTGTACAAGTGACTTGTCTGCTGGATTTTTGCATCTTGAACTTGATCACGAATCCAGTTTGCTGTGTACTTTTGGAACTCCGTTTGGACGGTACAGATGGACCAGACTACCATTCGGACCATCCCCAGAAATCTTCCCGAAACCCTCAAACCAAGCTTTGGAAGGACCACCAGGTGTCAAATTTATTGTGGATGACACGGTTGACCATGACAAGAATCTTGAATGCCTTATGCAGCGTTGTCAGAAACTTGGTATCAAGTTGAAGAAGGAGAAACTGAAGTTGTGCAGAAAGGAGGTTACCTTTCTTGGTCACATCTTCACTGATCAAGGACTTAAGTGTGACCCACAGCAAATAAAGGCTGTGTTGGAAATGTCAGCACCACAGAATGTTGAGGACATTCAATGCTTCGCAGTTCGTCAACTACCTTGCAAGATATTTACCTCGTCTGTCAGGAGTAATGCAACCACTTCCAAAATTAACACATACTGACATTGACTGGACATGACGTGAACACAATGGTCAGGGAAGCTCCAGAATTGGAATACTACAATGAAGAAGTAGAACTGATACTGCAATGTGATGCTAGTTCCTCTGGACTAGGTGCTGTGCTGTTACAACAAGACAACCAAATTGCATACGCTAGCTGTGCCCTAACACCGTCTGAGTCCAGCTATGCACTGATTAATATTGAAAAGGAAATGCTGTCTGACTTCAAAAGTTCCATACATACACAATTGGTCGGAGAGTTACACTGAAATACGATCAAAACCACTGGAGGCAATAACCAGCAAACCCTTATATTGTGCTCCCACATGACTACAGTCCATCATTCTGGCTATGAAGCAGTATGACGCCACTATCAAGTACAAGAAAGGTGCAGATGTTGTCTTCGCAGACACATTGTCAAGAGCGTATTTGCCAAGCACAGCGGGAAAGATTGAAGAGCCTTTCAGACAGGTGAAAATGGCAAAGGTTTGCCGATAACGGATGACAGGATCAAGCAGATCAGAGAAGAGACTGAAAAAGACGAAACTCAAATAAGTTTTGTTAAGTGGGTTGCCAGAGGAGAGATACTCTTTGCCGATGGAGTTATACCCATACTTCAACTGTAGAGACGAGATCACAGAACAAAATGGTCTCATATACAGGGGAGAAAGGCTGGTCATACCTCACAACCTACGAACTACAATGAAAACCAGGATCCATCCTCTCTCCAAGGGATTGAAGGTTGTTTACGGCCTGCAAGAGTTGTATTGGCCGAAAAAATCTGACGACATTAAACAGTACATCAGAAAATGATGATCAAGAACTTATGGACACCAAAGTCCTGGCTGACTTGGTCGAGGGGCTTAAGCATCTTCCAAGTCAACAAAGAGAAGCATTGCAGACTATGATCATTGATCACGTTGGCTGCTTTCCAGATGCCCCTGGTACTGCCAACAGCATAGTGTAAGTGAGTAAGTGAGTGAGTGAGTATGGTTCTACGCCACTTTTAGCAATATTCCAGCAATATCACACACACACACACACACACACACACACACACACACACACACACACACACACACACACACACACACACACACACACACACACACACACACACACACACACACACACACACACACACACACACACACACACCCACCCCATGGTGTTAGATGGTTATACTTTTTAATGCATCCAGATGATCATTACTGATGAGGGATGACTCAGTCCCTCTGACTGCCTGATAAAGATCATTCACAATAAACATACAAATGTTTGACGTATCAAGCGTTTCTTTCTTACCTTTGATGTGAGTACTAGTGTGTATTTGGATGACGGCGTGTGTCAATACGATATAAGTACCATCAAAGTTTGTCTATCTCTAAATTGATTCAAAATAATATATTTTAGCTTATGTTGGAGTAATAATGTCGATGTAATACTGAAATCTTAAAACATAATTAATTAATTAAAACATAAAATTTAGATATTTGTGCTCTATTCTATCCTCTTCCCTGGACCCTGGTACATTTGCAGTTGTAAAATTAGTGATGCAGTTCCGACAGATCAGAGACATACGTGTCTCACTACACATACGTGATTCATGATGTATACTTATTATATTGTCCACCCATGTCACAAAAACTGGACTGATCATTGCTATTATTCAGGACAACGTGATCAGCTGATCATAAATAATATATATATTTTATAACACCTCCACTAAAACAGAAGCTTTAGCAAATACACCCCACAATCATCCCGTTCAAATTTCAGTGAAGAAAACAGCCATTGCACTTCTTGGTCCTCCCTCTAATTTCAGCTTAAAAGCTCCACCTTTTGTTAATCAAGAAAACAGTTGGAGATTAAAAGGGTATTTAGGTGAAATTAGTCGTTTCATAACCTTTACATGAATTTCACCCCACTGCAATAATGTTCTCAGAACAAGAGGAGCACAAGAATACCAGCAGCTACATGCTTCTTTTAACATTGTGATATTTCTACAAAATGTATAATTTCGTTGTGCCCTACTTGAAACGTATTGCCCCAGGTATTAATTTAGTTATAATACAAACGTATCACATTTGTGTACCACAAAATGTAGACTTTTCAAGGCCGACATCATTCTATTTACGAACTTGCAATTGCTTCACGTTAACAGGGCCTCAGTAAGGTAATCTGCAAGAACATCCACGAAGTGCAGCAAGCTACGTCTATAGTTACTAAATGACATATGGTATATCAAACTTGTTATAAAATACAAATGATTAGATGTTTAAAATGTTACCCTATCTATAGTTAAATGCTTCCTTATTTGGATTTCGATACCATTAGGTATTAGTAACTCTACATGAAAGAGTAACTCGTCCCGTGACTACTAACCCAGAGTGTGGTGTATCCAACAACCTGACACAGCCGCCATGAAAACCAACCACCCTTCTCCCGCCATGTTGACTAACCAGGAAGTAAAGCTCACACATGTGTTAGAGTAGGCGTGAATGGAAAGTTCCTATTGACATGTACAGGAAAATATCGTTCATGTCGTACATTTGTTACCAAGAGGATATAGTTTACATGTAAATTCTGGTGCGTTCGCCTTCATTTCAAATCCATCTGAAAACACCACCAACACTTTCATGATCACTAGGCTGGAACTGAAACATAGATATAATTTTGCCCAGCTTTTCAATAAAGATTTCATCATCGAAGACTTGGTTAAGTCATTCAAGGGATGTTAAGGTAGACAATAAGAGGAATTTACTGAAGATGACATGGAGCTTCTCAACATGATACGCAAATCTATCCAATACTTTGAGTTTTCATATTTTACACACTGACACTTATATAATTAGGTTGGTGGATCTTGTGGCCAGGCTAAGTGACTTGTATGATCGCGTGATGTTGTATTCCGACGTGTGGATGATTGGTTACAATGGCAATCACTAAGTTGTCTGGTCAAGACTCGATTGTTTTCAGGGTGACGCCAAACGGTTGAAGTATTGCCAAGTGTTACTTCAGGCAACTAGCAGACAAAAGTATGCTTTTAGGACAAAGTGTGTGAATGGTGGGTGCTATCAATAGAGCAGGAGATGCTTACCCTTTTCTCGAACAGGTGGTATCACACATTTTTCTTCACTAATGATGGACAGTTAAAGTTGCATGAATCAGGTACATATTCGCTGAAAGGAACCTGGTCACATGAAGTGAGGTGTGGTGAGGTAAATTTTAACGTCACGTTCAAAATTATTTCACTCATAAATGAAGTGCATGAATTAGTCTGGACTTATGCCTTGATAGTGCAATCTCATTTAGATACCATGCAGCACTTTGTAAGTTTGACTCACACATTGTAGAACCTCCGAGTCGGGCAGTCCTTACTATACCCCTAACACTGAGCCCCAGACAGCAAAACAGCAAGTGTAATCTTTTAATGTCTTTGGTATGACACAACTCGGGAATCGAACCATCGACCCCTTCCCCTCTTCAGACACAGAGGCGGTTTGGTCAACAGATGGTAGTAATCAAATTATATTACATGCATTTTGTCTTAGCCTTTGCGGGGCGGTCGGGTAGCCTAGTGGTTAAAGCGATCGATCGTCACGCCGAAGACACGGGTTCGATTCCCGACATGGGTACAATGTGTGAAGCCCATTTCTGGTGTCCCCCGCCGTGATATTGCTGGAATATTGCTAAAAGCGTACTCACTCACTCTTAGCCTTTGCTATAAGACATCCTTTCTGATTCACTGCACACCACCATCTTCTACAACTTTACCCCCCTTTAACCAAGCCATTAACTGTTAAACCGTCGTGCTGAGTGTTGTTTACAATGATTGTCTTGGCTAAAACTCTCGTGCAAGAATAATGCAAAATGAGGTAGTGACATTACAGTAATCGACCTAAAGATACAATGTATATCAAATAAGGAGGCATGATGTGTCACTCACCAATGATAACCTGCATCCAGAAAGCCGATGTGAGCACGGTGACAGTCAGTATCCACACACCCGACATGTTTGACAACCAGGAAGTTGTTTCCGCTTGACTGTATAGCTGGGACACCTGATGGTGCTCACTGTCAAAATAAAATGGACATCTATGAGCTGGGGCTGCTTACATACAATGTAAATATCTGAAACGCATGTCTGTCTTTGTCCTGTATCCGTACTTTGATTCGCGTGATACGCGTTTTCCATCACATAAGAACCTGCAGGACAAGTGTGTGCATTCCACACAGCTCAGGTGGAGTCAACTTTCCTGTGACACACTTGTCTCACTAGTTATAGCGAGGTTGATACAGTAATGTCCTTCTTCGCGACCTGTTTCTGTGGTCTAGTAGAGCGTCAGCCTTAGAGCGGGAGGTCGGCGGTTCGATCAAGTGGCCGCGTCATACCAATTGCAAGATTAATAATTAAGATGGTACTTGTTGTTACCCAGCCTGGCGCTTGCATTACAGTCCCAAAACAAGGACAGGTATATTTATTGTAATTGTAATTGTGTCATGTTTAGATAGTATATTTGAATGTTGTGTGAGTTATATGCTGACGCCTTGCTTTGAAATAATCATTCTTATTTTAATATTTTTGTTTGTGCAATGATTATACCATCCATGTCATTATATGCAGTTCATCTCGTAGTATCTCAACCCTAACGCCTTTACTTTACCACTCACCACTGATATATTTATTTGTATCCTTTGCCATCTGCTCGTACGGCAGTTTGTTCACACTTCCGGTGGTCTCGCTCTCAGTGCATCTCTTAAATTGTAATAATGTTTCTTTATCACTCTTGTCAGGCCAATTGACCTTGTTTTAGTATTATTCTCCCATAGCCGTGTTATCGTTAACCAACATCCATGTAGATAAATTTCTTATATACTCCCATGATATCTTTCACTACCGGGTATGTGCAGTGTGAAGGAATGACATCACATGTGTATTTATGTAAATTCCTTTCAGCCTGCATGCGTTGGAATGGTTTTACGTTACGTACGGCTGCTGTTCCAGCATGGCTTCCGTTTCCGAGTGTCAACAAGACTTGCCAAGCAGTAATCTCAACACTAACTTGCGGGGTACCATTACCAATTTATCAGTTTATCCAACAAGTCCCCAGCCTGATGTATCTAGCTTGACAGATTCAGTCCCTGTGATCCCCTCGGTGGCGGGATTGCAAAAAGAAATCGCCGAACTTAGACAACTGATCACAACCACATGGCTCAGCGCGATGCCTCTACTAGGCCACCCTACACCGAATACCCTGAGTTGTATCGATACTTCTCTCCTGACCCCCGCTAGCAACTCAACAGAGGTTCCATCAGACTCCTTACCTCATATCCACACAGTGTCCCCCACCTTAAGGACAAAAGATCCAGGAAGATAAGGAAGGAAGGAAGGAATATGTTAATTTGGCTTTGTTGACATTACCTAACCAGGACAGTTTGGATACTAGAGTAACTGAATTCGACGGGAATGTATACTCGCTCAAAGATGACCCCAGGCCGAATAGGACACTGACACTCGGAGAGTTTATCAAGGCATTCGGTATTTACAAAGACATTTATTGTGAGAACAATGATGCCAAAAGGAAACAGCTGGATGGCCACGAGCAGACTGTGATCGAATTTGCTACTCTGTATGGTGGGACATGCTACTACGACTACCACAAACTTTTCGCAGCTCGTGTGGCAGCTTTTGAAGCAAAAGGAGTTGTCATTCGATGGGACATGAGAGACTCAAAACTCTACAGCCTGTGTTCCTCAGGGCACCGTACCAGGACGTGTTCAGTGTGTCAAAGTGTAACCCACAGCACCGACGTCTGCCCGAGTATAGCTACAGCTCGCCGACCAATTGGCAGGCCTCAAGGCAGACATGTTCCATATGACCGACGAAATGTGGACAGTAATGCCACGTACATAGACTCCAGAGGTAGACCTCGTGTTCGACGTGATGGACAAGAGATCTATAACAACTTTAATGATAGCGGCTGTAGCTGCCAACAGTGTCCTTTCATACATACCTGCCTCATTTGCCATTCAAGAAAGCACGGCAAGACAAAATGCCAGAAAGCGAAGAAGAATTGACTACACTATGCCTTAGAGAGAAAAAAGTACTAAGCAGACATTGACGTTAACACCTATTTACATTGAGAGATTAAAAGCGGACTTACAATTCCACCCAGACAAGTGTTTCATCAATTATCTCATTTCTGGCCAGGAGACAGGATTCAATCCAATGTTAGACTCTGTGCCTAAGTCGACAGTGGAATGCTGCAACAACCTTAGTGCCAGGAGAAATCCGGTGGATGTGTCCGCAGCTGTCAGGAAAGAATGTGCCAAATAGTACCTTATCGGGCCTTTCCAGGAGGCCCCCTATGACACATACAGGGTTAGTCCACTTGGACTTGCCGAGGGGAAATATTCTCGGAAGAAACGTTTGATATTGGACTTATCGGCCCCCCCATGATGATGATACCGTCCCAAGCATCAACCAACTAATTGACAAGACATGATCATGCCATTTCTATCATTATTCAGCTCGGAAGATAGGCCCTCATGTGTAAGGCAGATATAACTGATGCCTTCAAGCAGATTCCATTAAGCCCCGACTACTGGCCATATTTCGGGTTCAAGTGGGAAGGACTGTACTATTTCTACACCCGGCTAGCCTTCAGTTGCCGATCTAGCCCCAAAATATTTGACACTGTCTCAGCCTTTTTGCTGGATTCTGAGACACAATCACGACTTCCTTCATGTGCTACACCTCTTGGACGACTTCCTAGTCCTTGACCCTCCAGGCCACGACGCTGTATCGACCATGAGCACTATATTGTCTCTCTTCAAGAGACTCAACACTCCTCTAGCTCTCCATAAGACACAGGAACCCCTTACAGAGATCGCGTATTTAGGCATCATTCTTGATTCAAATCATATGACTGCTATGTTACCTCAAGATAAACTCCAACGTATAGCAGAGCTCCTTGGCAGATACTCCACCAAGAGAAGTTGCACCATGAGAGAACTTCTCTCCCTGCTCGGACACTACGCTTGCAGAGTGATCGTGCCAGGCAGGACGTTTGTCTCCTATTTGATCGAACTTTCCACAACTGTTGATAATTTGCGTCACCATGTAAGCTTGTCAGGCGATTGTAAAAAAGATTTGGAACAAGTTCTTGATAGAATGAAATGGTATTTCCCTCTTCCACGACCTCCACATCTCACCTACCCCAGACATTGAGCTTTTCACTGATGCGGCGGCTACAGTGGGACACGGGGGCTATTACCAAGGTGCCTGGTTCCCTGAAAAATGGTCGGAGGAAGTGCTATGTAGTATGTCCGGTGAATTGTCTATGGCCTTCATGGAACTCTACCCGATCGTCGTGGGGGCTATTCTCTGGGGTCATCTCTGGGAGAAAAAGCGTGTTATTGTGATAATCAGGCTACCGTGTTCATCATCAAGAAGGGTAGATCTAAATGTAAAGTTATCATGTCCCTCATACGCCGACTCGGTTGGACAGCAGCAGTCAACAACTTTGTGGTATTGGCACATCACGTACCTGGCTCAGATAATAACATTGCTGATTCACTTTCTTGTTTGCAGATCACCAAGTTCCAAGCCCTGGCGGCACATGCACAACCATGCACAACCACCACCACCACCCCCTTCCGCCCCCCCCCCCTTCCGCCCCCCCCCTTCCGCCCCACCGCCCCCCCCCTTCCGCCCCCTCCCATCACAGACTCCCTCCCATGAATGAGGTATATTTACAGTACTTCATTGCCCATTGTTATGGCGTGCTGCAGTTGAAACACGTCACTGTTAAGACCTACCTAGCGGGGGTGAAGTTCTTTTACCCACAACGTGGCATTACCACGATATTCGACCATCGTGGATCCGGGGCGTTGAACAGACTGCAGTCCATCATGAGAGGTTACAAGAAGTTGCAAGCTCCTACTCCAAGAAAACGACTTCTCATCACCTACACAGTGTTGGCGCGAATCGTGTGTACACTGCGTGCAGGAGTACCTGGGCCGTTATATGACCTTGTAATGGAATGCATCTGCTTAACTGCCTTCTTCGGGTTTCTCACATGTGGAGAAATCACGTGTGCTGCCAGGTGTGCTGTTTGAGTGACATCAAGTTTGACTTCGCTAAGAGAAAGTGCACTTTCCTGCTGAAAGCTTCCAAGACGGACCCATTTCGAGTAGGCGTCCTCATAATATTGTTTCCTAATAGTCGCTTGTGCCCGTTCTCAAGTTTGAGGAAGCTTATCCATACCAGAACTCTTCAGCGAGCTTCTAGTGAGGATGCACACGGGCAATGTTTCTGTCGTGGCTCAGCAGAGTGCTGACTAGGGCCGGTTTTAACTCAAACGAGTATAGTTGGCACTCGTTCCGTATCGGTGCTACCACCACCGCAGCTAGCGCCCGGGTGGAGGACCACCTAATTAAGGCTATGGGCCGCTGGAATTCAGACTGTTTCCAGAGATATATTAGAACTTCAGAAGAGACTCTGCTAAACGCACAGCGGTCGTTATGTGGACCCTAATCTACAATACAGATTCCATGCCATATTATTCATGTATTAGTTCGCAATAATAAGGTTTCGTGACCGTGTATCTTACTCATCTTTGGGGGCACTCGGTCGTACACAACCTCGTTTGGGCGTCTCAAGACATTGCATGCCTCAGGCAACAGCATTACATGGCTTGGGGCCCCAAAAATTCCTTACCTACCTGGTCCGGCGCAGCCACCAGTTGACATTCCATGCCCGCAGGGTACCCCTATCATTCAATCTAATAATAATCTGCTCCTTTTCCTCAATACCTCTCTACCCGCAGGGTAGCCCTATCCACGCAGGCCAGCATGGCCCTAGAACTAACCCACGTCCGCTGGACATTCCGTGTCTGACCGAGCAGCCCCCTTGTATATATCATATATATCCCAATGTGTATTAAATTATATTGTTTTCTTTACCCTTTGTCGTGTTTTCATTGTACAAAATGTTAATTTAATATTTTTGTTTGTGCAATGATAATACCATCCATGTCATTATATGCAGTTCATCTCGTAGTATCTCAACCCTAACGCCTTTACTTTACCACTCACCACTGATATATTTATTTGTATCCTTTGCCATGTGCTCGTTCGGCAGTTTGTTTACACTTCAACTTCCGGGGGTCTCGCTCTCAGTGCATCTCTTAAATTGTAATAATGTTTCTTTATCACTCTTGTCAGGCCAATTGACCTTGTTTTAGTATTATTCTCCCATAGCCGTGTTATCGTTAACCAACATCCATGTAGATAAATTTCTTATATACTCCCATGATATCTTTCACTACCGGGTATGTGCAGTGTGAAGGAATGACATCACATGTGTATTTATGTAAATTCCTTTCAGCCTGCATGCGTTGGAATGGTTTTACGTTACGTACGGCTGCTGTTCCAGCATGGCTTCCGTTTCCGAGTGTCAACAAGACTTGCCAAGCAGTAATCTCAACACTAACTTGCGGGGTACCATTACCAATTTATCAGTTTATCCAACAAGTCCCCAGCCTGATGTATCTAGCTTGACAGATTCAGTCCCTGTGATCCCCTCGGTGGCGGGATTGCAAAAAGAAATCGCTGAACTTAGACAACTGATCACAACCACATGGCTCAGCGCGATGCCTCTACTAGGCCACCCTACACCGAATACCCTGAGTTGTATCGATACTTCTCTCCTGACCCCCGCTAGCAACTCAACAGAGGTTCCATCAGACTCCTTACCTCATATCCACACAGTGTCCCCCACCTTAAGGACAAAAGATCCAGGAAGATAAGGAAGGAAGGAAGGAATATGTTAATTTGGCTTTGTTGACATTACCTAACCAGGACAGTTTGGATACTAGAGTAACTGAATTCGACGGGAATGTATACTCGCTCAAAGATGACCCCAGGCCGAATAGGACACTGACACTCGGAGAGTTTATCAAGGCATTCGGTATTTACAAAGACATTTATTGTGAGAACAATGATGCCAACAGGAAACAGCTGGATGGCCACGAGCAGACTGTGATCGAATTTGCTACTCTGTATGGTGGGACATGCTACTACGACTACCACAAACTTTTCGCAGCTCGTGTGGCAGCTTTTGAAGCAAAAGGAGTTGTCATTCGATGGGACATGAGAGACTCAAAACTCTACAGCCTGTGTTCCTCAGGGCACCGTACCAGGACGTGTTCAGCGTGTCAAAGTGTAACCCACAGCACCGACGTCTGCCCGAGTATAGCTACAGCTCGCCGACCAATTGGCAGGCCTCAAGGCAGACATGTTCCATATGACCGACGAAATGTGGACAGTAATGCCACGTACATAGACTCCAGAGGTAGACCTCGTGTTCGACGTGATGGACAAGAGATCTATAACAACTTTAATGATAGCGGCTGTAGCTGCCAACAGTGTCCTTTCATACATACCTGCCTCATTTGCCATTCAAGAAAGCACGGCAAGACAAAATGCCAGAAAGCGAAGAAGAATTGACTACACTATGCCTTAGAGAGAAAAAAGTACTAAGCAGACATTGACGTTAACACCTATTTACATTGAGAGATTAAAAGCGGACTTACAATTCCACCCAGACAAGTGTTTCATCGATTATCTCATTTCTGGCCAGGAGACAGGATTCAATCCAATGTTAGACTCTGTGCCTAAGTCGACAGTGGAATGCTGCAACAACCTTAGTGCCAGGAGAAATCCGGTGGATGTGTCCGCAGCTGTCAGGAAAGAATGTGCCAAATAGTACCTTATCGGGCCTTTCCAGGAGGCCCCCTATGACACATACAGGGTTAGTCCACTTGGACTTGCCGAGGGGAAATATTCTCGGAAGAAACGTTTGATATTGGACTTATCGGCCCCCCCATGATGATGATACCGTCCCAAGCATCAACCAACTAATTGACAAGACATGATCATGCCATTTCTATCATTATTCAGCTCGGAAGATAGGCCCTCATGTGTAAGGCAGATATAACTGATGCCTTCAAGCAGATTCCATTAAGCCCCGACTACTGGCCATATTTCGGGTTCAAGTGGGAAGGACTGTACTATTTCTACACCCGGCTAGCCTTCAGTTGCCGATCTAGCCCCAAAATATTTGACACTGTCTCAGCCTTTTTGCTGGATTCTGAGACACAATCACGACTTCCTTCATGTGCTACACCTCTTGGACGACTTCCTAGTCCTTGACCCTCCAGGCCACGACGCTGTATCGACCATGAGCACTATATTGTCTCTCTTCAAGAGACTCAACACTCCTCTAGCTCTCCATAAGACACAGGAACCCCTTACAGAGATCGCGTATTTAGGCATCATTCTTGATTCAAATCATATGACTGCTATGTTACCTCAAGATAAACTCCAACGTATAGCAGAGCTCCTTGGCAGATACTCCACCAAGAGAAGTTGCACCATGAGAGAACTTCTCTCCCTGCTCGGACACTACGCTTGCAGAGTGATCGTGCCAGGCAGGACGTTTGTCTCCTATTTGATCGAACTTTCCACAACTGTTGATAATTTGCGTCACCATGTAAGCTTGTCAGGCGATTGTAAAAAAGATTTGGAACAAGTTCTTGATAGAATGAAATGGTATTTCCCTCTTCCACGACCTCCACATCTCACCTACCCCAGACATTGAGCTTTTCACTGATGCGGCGGCTACAGTGGGACACGGGGGCTATTACCAAGGTGCCTGGTTCCCTGAAAAATGGTCGGAGGAAGTGCTATGTAGTATGTCCGGTGAATTGTCTATGGCCTTCATGGAACTCTACCCGATCGTCGTGGGGGCTATTCTCTGGGGTCATCTCTGGGAGAAAAAGCGTGTTATTGTGATAATCAGGCTACCGTGTTCATCATCAAGAAGGGTAGATCTAAATGTAAAGGTATCATGTCCCTCATACGCCGACTCGGTTGGACAGCAGCAGTCAACAACTTTGTGGTATTGGCACATCACGTACCTGGCTCAGATAATAACATTGCTGATTCACTTTCTCGTTTGCAGATCACCAAGTTCCAAGCCCTGGCGGCACATGCACAACCATGCACAACCACCACCACCACCCCCTTCCGCCCCCCCCCCTTCCCCCCCCCCCCCCCCGCCCCCCCCCCCCCCCCCCCCCCCCCCCCCCCCCCCAAACGAGTATAGTTGGCACTCGTTCCGTATCGGTGCTACCACCACCGCAGCTAGCGCCCGGGTGGAGGACCACCTAATTAAGGCTATGGGCCGCTGGAATTCAGACTGTTTCCAGAGATATATTAGAACTTCAGAAGAGACTCTGCTAAACGCACAGCGGTCGTTATGTGGACCCTAATCTACAATACAGATTCCATGCCATATTATTCATGTATTAGTTCGCAATAATAAGGTTTCGTGACCGTGTATCTTACTCATCTTTGGGGGCACTCGGTCGTACACAACCTCGTTTGGGCGTCTCAAGACATTGCATGCCTCAGGCAACAGCATTACATGGCTTGGGGCCCCAAAAATTCCTTACCTACCTGGTCCGGCGCAGCCACCAGTTGACATTCCATGCCCGCAGGGTACCCCTATCATTCAATCTAATAATAATCTGCTCCTTTTCCTCAATACCTCTCTACCCGCAGGGTAGCCCTATCCACGCAGGCCAGCATGGCCCTAGAACTAACCCACGTCCGCTGGACATTCCGTGTCTGACCGAGCAGCCCCCTTGTATATATCATATATATCCCAATGTGTATTAAATTATATTGTTTTCTTTACCCTTTGTCGTGTTTTCATTGTACAAAATGTTAATTTAATATTTTTGTTTGTGCAATGATAATACCATCCATGTCATTATATGCAGTTCATCTCGTAGTATCTCAACCCTAACGCCTTTACTTTACCACTCACCACTGATATATTTATTTGTATCCTTTGCCATGTGCTCGTTCGGCAGTTTGTTTACACTTCAACTTCCGGGGGTCTCGCTCTCAGTGCATCTCTTAAATTGTAATAATGTTTCTTTATCACTCTTGTCAGGCCAAATGACCTTGTTTTAGTATTATTCTCCCATAGCCGTGTTATCGTTAACCAACATCCATGTAGATAAATTTCTTATATACTCCCATGATATCTTTCACTACCGGGTATGTGCAGTGTGAAGGAATGACATCACATGTGTATTTATGTAAATTCCTTTCAGCCTGCATGCGTTGGAATGGTTTTAGAATTTACAATTACAATCGGTGTAGCATTAATAACGCCATCACCAAGAGTTACTTTCATTGTATTATTTGTCATCGCATCAGATTTGAACTTTATAAGCAGACCGAAGATACAATGTCGACAGTCAGTCATCAAGACACCCGCCATTACGAATAACCGGGAAGTTGTTCACGGCTAAGTGTTTGCCTGCACTAATCACACGGGCCTGTTGTCTCTGACATTATCACAAAAGTACTCGCGCACAAATACGTTAACAATAGAGAGTCGAACTTTGGGATTATAATAATGCAAGGATCGTGCAATTATAAAGGTTCAGAGCATCAAAAATAAAATAGTTTTTGTCGAAGAATCATCACAAAATTCACCACCACAGTCGATTTACGAATGTTAACTTTTTGTTGCAAATGAGAGTTGACCTCTTTGGATCCATTAGCCAGGCAATAGAAACGTCGTGTTCACTATGTCAGCAGATGCACTCCCGTATCGTGAATTTGGCTGCTCGTAATATATGTTGTCCAAGGAGGTTACAAGTTCATAGCAAATATAATATCTGTTGACCTGCATGAAATCACAAGACACGACGCTCTGAGTAGATCGTGTCTCGGGCTCCCCTTTCCTACAATGGATCGAGTCTGATATAATGAAGCTAGATAAGTCCTTTGTATGAAGATGTTTCTGTTGATGATGTCTGTGGTAAGGATATTATTAATATATTTTCAGAATCTATTCTTTCCTTATTATTGATATCATGTGTGGAGTTGTGGCCCTTGGGCACGCCAGGAACCTATGACAGTGGGTTTGAAAGCCGGTTCGACACGATTATGTTTTTAGGTTTGTCAGCGCCATGCCCGTGCTCGTGGATTTTACCAAAGTTGTAAACGTCTGAGATCTGCATCACTTCGGGCTTTCCTCCCATATTAAGCTGACACGCCGTGATATAACTGGAAGATGTCCTCCCATCTGTCAGACATCCCACTTGTTAGACACTTTTAGTAATGGTTTATTGATTACTAATCCCATGCCTGTTACCTACCGTTTAAGTGGACTCTTTCTTCACCTATTTGTCAGCCAGCAAGGAGTAAGAAAACACCACCACAAACTGTTACTCATGTGTTTACTTGCTAACAAAATTAAATTAATGTCAGCACTAAAGCACACATATCAAGTCATTTACAGCACTATCAAGTCATTTACAGCACATATCAAGTCATTTAAAGCACTATCAATTCAAATCGGAGGAGTCATCTCAACCCTAAAAAGTCAAAGCACATGAAAGTCACTTAAACCACCTTGATGGGTTTGGCAACGGCACCCAGGTACTGCATTGTTGTCTTTTCCCTCAGTCCAGTTTTTCTTTCAGTAGTGTCCGTCGATTGTCAACCTTGTATACTCGCTTCCTAGGATGAGGGGCTGCACCAAAGTTAATCTGAGAAATCTTGAGACGATCGGCCTTTTCAATTCTCTTCAAAATATCCACAAGTCGGTAAACGTTTGGATGTCGGGTCGACAGAGAAGTATTCAAACGACTGTTGAATCCCTCAATGCTGTTGTTAGTCCTTGCACCGAAGGTGGCGTGATGGTTCCACATCAGGATCGGGAAGAGGGAGTCGTCGTCAACCCAAGTCGTAACCATGTTGTCATTGAACTCATTGACACCGGGGACAGCAGGGCAGTCATTCATGGCATCAACCCAAAATATCCTGAACCTGACGCAAGGGACAAGGGTCAGGGCACACGCGCGTCGGATCCATTGCTCCATTACTCCTTTGCTTTCCTCCACGCGGTTTGACTGAAGTGGAAGAAGCACCCTTTGATGTCGCCAACAGTGGTGCAGTTTCCGCCACATGTCTTCACTTTACACCTCCAATGCGTGCATGTATGGCGGATCTTATTGCGGTTGAAGAGATAACCCTGGAAGTATACTCTCGGTGTCCCTTTACATGACATAACATATTCGACTTGTTGTAATCCTGCCATCTTAATGCAATGCAAGAGTTCAGAGCTGTTGGGATATAGGGGTCATATCTTTATCAATCAGTTTATTCATATATAACTGTAAGGCCACAGGCCCATAGTACAGAATACATGACAATGTGGAAGCGGTTAGGAATGTTACAAGGATTCATTTGTTAATAACATGGCATGATATATAAAGAGAGAGAGATTTTGTATAGCCGTTTTGCTCACATGTGAAATTAAAGAGATAAACTTGTATTTATTTGGATGTACATAGTATTTCTGTTCAATATATTTTTTCCTTAAATTATCATATTTACAACATACAAGTAGAAAATGAAATTCATCTTCGACAACATTTAAAGAACATTGTTTACATAATCTTAATCATTTGGGTGCCTGCCAACTTCAACCATTAACCTGTGTGAGCTGCATCTAAATTGTGTTAATGATATTCTGCATTTTCTTATATTTACATCAGTTAAATATTTTTCTGCGCATATTTGCATTTCAAAATATCTATAATATTCGCATTTGCTAGAAACATCTACAGTAGATCTCCATGTTTGAAAGTACATGTCAAAAAGCGTCTGCCTTATTTTCGATATGAACATAATGGTAAGAACTCAATATAAATTGGTAAATTATTGTTTGGTTAACTTAATTAGGAAGTCTCAAATGTAGGTGTGAAATTAAGAATAGTTAACAATCTTGTTTAAACTCAAACAATTCAGTAGTAGTAGTCCTTATCAGTCTAGCGATAATGGGACTAGCCCATTACATCACAGGTTAGCTCAGTTTGTTTGTTTAGTAAAGTGTCCAACAACTGGGTGTCTGACCGATGGGGCGGAACCTAACTGGAATACTGTTAAAATCGGCGTTAAACCAACTTATTCACTTATTATTATCAGTCTACTATCGAATCATAAGCTACCCATATTATTCATACGCTACCCTTATACCAGCAATGTATTTTTGTAAGGTTGAAATTAGATGATGCGCCAACTTTTTTCAAGTAATAAATAAGTACATTTGTCCTCATTAGAAACGTGAAATAAACTCGCTGTAGTAAAAACGGTATCTAGCAGGGACTCGTTTGGTAATCTACATACATTGCATGTTGCATACATAGCCAATAAAATTATCTTTACTGGTGTTTATAGACAGGACAGTTGCTATAGAAAGTGTGATACCCAACAATGTTTACATGCATGCTATATGCACGTTATAGTGTTTTCTCTTATACTTTGATACATTAATAGTTTTGTTAAACTGTTTAATTAAAAATGAGTGCACATATTTTCTAAGACGGTTCATATTGCAAAGTTCCATTGCTGTACTTACTAACATTACAGTATTTTTAGTGATTCCTAACAAAACAGCAACCCTGTGTGACGAAGGGATGTGTTCAAATGTCATCATTTGTTTCAATTTTCTAACCCGGAGCATGTATATAACATAGCATTGCTTACAGTATCAGTGACGGGTATTGATACATGTCAATGTGTGATGTGTCAACAACATTTTCTGCCATTCTCACACTCGATGGAACAGTTTGGAATATTTGGGAATATGTAAATTTAGATTTATCTCCACACAATTTAGACATTTTAATCTGGTGAACAATGTTTTGACAATTCTTGTTATATGTTCCAGGTAGCTGAGTGTAAGTATGAACCGGAATTATTGCAGAGGGTAGGCAAGGGAAATACAACTTTTTTTATTCGAGAGGTCAAGTGAAATGAAACGTCACGTTCAAGGTGTTTTTATTCATTTTGCATAAACCTGCGTGTCTGGCTGCTAATACTAGTCCGGAATCAATTCGTCTGTATATTGATAACCCCCTGACATACCACGCCGGTATGATACACCTTCAGATACATCATAGTGAACACCGAGCCGGTCCGTCCTCGTTTTATGGATAAAAAGGATAAAACAGTACTTCATATCCGTCAGTTTGTTATAAGCGTGTTCGTTATAAACGTAGTTTACTGTTGCATGACGCGACCAGGGAATCTGAGCACCGAGTTTCCACGATCTACGTAGGCGCTGTATCCACTACAACACGAATGTGGCCTTGAACCACTGACATCCACTGACACATGAGTTCGCGTTTTTCAAGGTGGTTTTATCAACGAGATGTATCGTTTTATCCAGCACACAAATTATTTGAAACGTAAAGCTAACTGGGACAATCTTGCTCATTGGTGATGCCATTTATCGTTACTTAAACTGTGTGGCAACAGTGTTACAAGGTAAATGAGAACGTATCTTGTACTTGGTGAAATAAAGAGAACAGCTTGTATATATGTATTAATGATATAAATCAGACACACGTATTATCCCTCTGTGTCCTATAAGTCATGGCAAATGCATACACATGCCCTCCATGGCATACTTGGAGTATGAATCACACACATACAATCCCCTGAGTGTTAGGTTTTGAATTAGTGTTAGATTCATAAAATAAGTGTGATATTCCCTCTGTGTTGCATTGGTCATAGGAATCAGACGAACACACTGCGCGCACTCTTCATCCATCTAAGCATACACCATTTGTGTTATGTTAGTAAAAGGTCAGACAGAATAACCAGTTTTTATGTATTGGAGAAAACACGCTCACGAGGTTTTGGTAGACAGAGCATACCCTGTGGAGAGGGAAAAACCAAGGGAGCGAAGCAGGGGATGTTTGGTAAACCAATACTAATTGGCATCGGAAATTTAAATTAAAAGTATATATTATATGTCCACTGAGGCAATGTCCACACTGTCTTGCATATGTGAATATACAGTTATGCCGGTTGTCATACTTATGGTCCATAGTATGGTCAAGCATGGTCTAGTAGCTCAAGAACCAAGTATCATCTGAACAACAATGACAAGCAAGAAGCTCAAATTTACGTCAATCAATGTTGATTGCATATTGTTCTTGTTGTTGGGTAAGGTGCCCTATGTGTCGTATTGTGTGGCCACAATATCCTGTTTGATCAACAAACTTCAATCAATGAGTTGACGCAAAAGTACAAGGCCGTGAAGAAGATGTGTGATTTTACGTATACACATGTTGCGTTAATTCATCAACAGCTATTGGAGGCTCTATCGTTTTATTTTAAACGTCATAATAGTGGAGACAGACTACTAAGTGAATTGCATGATAAGCATGGGTACCTCAACATGGCAGCGCCAGCCAACGGAGATAAGAGTGCGTGAGTGATTTAAAACTTTACATGTAAACAATATTGCAATCAGAAGAAGTTAATTACTTATTAAATACCTGTCGAAAAAGGAGGAAAAACAGTGAGGTAAGTATCGAAGGTTTACGTATATAACAAACACGATCAATATATTAAAACGAATGGTTTTCCATTGGATTATTTAGTTAAAAAAGCTAGGCTACAGACCATAATAAACCAAAGCTAGGCCACCACACTGGGGACTAAGGTATAAGGGGAAGGGTGAACCCTGAAAACATGTTTACACTGTAAACACCTGCAATAATAACACAGGGAAACAACATTGTCCATTTTTCAATGGAGCATGTGATGAACCAGACACGCCCCTCATAATAGCTTCCTCTCGTGAAGTGTTATCAACACATCAACATAATACATGCCCAGCATTTGAGTTTGCATGTATTTGTTATTGTACAAGGTAAACATACACCACACGGAAATGGTTAGAGATGAAAACATTTAAGTTCTATCAGCAGGTAAAGTTGATCGAACACTATACTTTAATACGGACACGTGTTAGCATATATGTACATGTATGTATATATACGAACATTATTACATATATGTGTGAATATGCACTTAAACTTAATTTTCCGAAAGCATAATTTCTTTCGTGTCTAAATTTTTAATAAAATCCGTTTTGAATGACCTGGAATTTACATGTACATGTATTAAACGGCAGTTACTTAATTTCCTGAAGACACTAAAGCCTATATAAAATGTGTCATCTGTAACAGAATGTAGCTGGACTAAATCCAAACTCCATGTTAACCTGCCCATTATGATTTGCAGACTCGTCCATTGTGGCATGATCTCACCCTTGGACTCCTCACAACCACGTCTGCTTATGGACTTCAGTCGAGGCGCTTCCTCATACAATTGCAAAATTATATAGGTTACATGTTTATGCCTAAGTCATGCTTTTCCTTTTCACTCTATACTTTACTCGAGATGAACAGCTTAAGGAAACGCCCCACTTCCTGATGTATTGCAGTGAATATATAGATTGGTGTACTTAAAAACGTTCAACAGATAGCGAAATCGTGACTTCCTAGATGTTTTTCATGGCTTCGTAACGGTAGAGGCTAATGTTTACTTTTTGGACCTTTTAAAAAAAAGGAACCGTGAGTTTGGATTCCGTTTATTGATGAAGCGCCAGTGATCGTATATAATTACAAAATGATTGCAAAGATGTATACTAATCAAAAAGCAATAAATCAAATAAGTGTTTAAGTTATCTACGTTAAGTAATCCAACTTGTGAGTGATATATTTTAGAATTTGAGTAAATAATTCCAGACTGACTACAGTCGTCACACGTTTTCTTATTGACATTGTTTATGCACATAAACATATACTCATATACAGAAAACAAAGCGTGACATTAAAGCAATAACAAACATGAAACTATCATAGTCAAACAATATTAATGACACTAAAGGCTTCTGGGGCATAGAGATAACAAGCGTGGCCTGAGGCTACGGATGCAATAACCCATTACACATACTACTACTCTGGGTTTACCTAGCTATAGGTTTCAACATGTGAAAGGTGGTATTTTTGATAAAATACGATTTGTGTCAGTACGACGTAGACTATTTTCCTGTCAGCATAGCATGTGAATTTGATATGCCTGATGAAAACATGTAAATGTTTTTACTTTTTTGAAGATTATTTTCATATATCATCAATATAATAATACATAATCGCAATGCATCAAGTGAATCGTCTATTACAAATATTTACAAGTTAACAGATCATATAACTTTGTCCTGTCCATGTATTTCAGTTCACCGTCCACAAACAAAGGTGGTGACGCCATAATGACAAGGTCTTCATGCATGCAAAGCCAAAACTATAATTATAAGATAAACGCCACCTATAACTGTTATTTAGCAAAATATAAATACATTTACGTTAGGTCTTAAGTATTAATATTATCAGTTCACATCAGGGGACATTGGGTTACAACATAGCTCTCATTGAACTTACACAATTCACATTGTAACTGTGTCTGTGTAGTGTCTGTGCGTCAATAGACATCAGGCTACAGAAATACGTAAATAATTAATTTATTTATTACAATTTTAAACCCACAAACATAGAAATAAATCTTAGAGCTAAAGGGCACCTTTTGCGAATATACCTTCAAGTACCAATATATCATTTTATTTAAACAGTAAGTTTGTCAATAGAAAGTCACTTAACCTTCCCGATCTCACTGTATTCACCATCCGTTCCCCGTGACGTGTTGTCAAGGGTTTCATAGGTCCCTGCTGCGATAGAGTCGGACACGTCACATGACGTCAGAACAGTGGCATCAGTTTTTGCATTTGTTTGGCCAGATTTAACGGTGCAGTAAGGCTCTCCTTTCATCTTGGCGTCATATGAGACGGCATTGAGACTGTCGTATGGCCTAGTTTCTGGGCCAACGTCATCACTGGCCTGCGGTGGTTCAGTTGGAACGAGTGATACAGTGGTTGGGCGCGATTCAGATGTCTTGTGTAGGCATCTGGAATGTGAACACATTCAAAGCTTGGTGTAAAGTACATGAAAGACATAGACGCATTATCCAATATGATGTTGTTATTAGATATGATCCTATTTTTTGGACCCCCAAAAACACAATGCATTTTGATTTTTTAAAATATATATCTTGGAACTTTATATTGTGACCCATTTACCTGTTCCTTCTCCTCCAGATAACAGCACTGACGATGGCATCTACTACAGCACCAGCCACGAATGCAAGAACCACTGCGACACCCAATTGGCTCAAGTTATACCCGGCGGCTTGTACACACCTCGCATCTTCTGAATACATAAAGGACAAGATCACGCAATGATTCAAAACAAATATGTTTATGCATTTTAAATGTAAATTTAGCAAACGATAGAGTATAAGCTGTGTCATCAAATACAAACGTGGTCCTGCTTTTGAAATAGTTTGTGACATTTCACAGCCTTGTATGGCATTTGTGGCATTTCAGGTTTTAGGGGTTTTATGAACCTCTCGCTTGCATCGATTTAAAACATAGATTAGTGTGTAAGTAATGCATGTGTACCAGTCGCGACAATTGAAACAGATATGACTGTTTTTGTTTTGTTCAGGATACAGCCATTGTGCTGATCGGTACTTCCCTATGGAGCTCCGTTATTTCAATTTATTATGGTCTGACATGGACATGCATATGTTACTACAGATAGAGATGTTTCATTAACTGTCTTATCTTTTGCATTGAATCAATCTATGAAGGCAATGTGATTGTGTGTGTGTGTGTGTGTGTGTGTGTGTGTGTGTGTGTGTGTGTGTGTGTGTGTGTGTGTGTGTGTGTGTGTGTGTGTGTGTGTGTGTGTTTGGGTGTGTTTGGGTGTGAGTGCGTGCTATCCCACTCAGATACAATGTCGCTGTCTTTTGGTTTGACTTGGCCAGGAGATCGATACTAAAGACCTTGGAGGGTGTCCAATAGGATTACAGATGGGAATGATGATTGAAACATCAACAACTATAAGGAGAAACAGCACCATCAGTTATAGCCGATGTCAGGAACTCAAGCGTCAGGCGTCAGTGTCTAACACACGCCTAGTATTGTTTCTGATATGACTGGGTTTTAACATGCTTTGAATAACACACTTGTTGCAGATTAGGATTCTTTTCTTTGTCCAAATAGAAATTCAACTTTGTATTGAGATAAAAGTATATAGAAAAGGCTGATTACATTTTATAATTTTCCCGAGGGTTATGCTTGTCTTCTTAGGACTAACTAAACTGACATCAAAAAGAAACTTTACCAACTGAAAATATGATTTTCAGACAAAGCATAATATTTTTTTTCGATGAAGTCTATCTAAAACAAATAACCTAAATAAAACAATAGCGTATGCAGAAAATGTTAATCGTCTGTTACATGTTTGCAACATAACACGCGAAAAAGTGAAAAACACCACGGACAACTGCAAATGCACGTGCGAGTAAGGGTATAAAACGATTGCACCGGCAAGTCAGACATCCACAGTGATAACAAAACACAAAAGAAATGCCACGACTCAAAGTCAAACAATGTGAACGAGCCTTGGGTATTGCGTACCTTGCACCTCCGAAATCGCTTCCTGGCAGTGACGTCATCGGCGACAAATGGCTTAGATTACAGGGTTAGTCGACAGACAGTGGCCAGGAGACTCAGGGCTCATTGAATCAGGGCTTTTAGACCATACAGAGGAAAGCTATTGATAGCGCAACATCGTCGTCTGCGATTGAGATGGGCCCGGACTTTAGACGTTGGCAACGACGTGACTGTCAGAGGGTTGTCTTCACTGACAAAAGTCGATTCTGTATGTTTAGGGCTGATGGAAGACAATGTGTTTACCGCCGTAGGGGTGAACGAACGGCGGCGTGTTGCGTGCAGGAGGTCGTACCATATGGTGGAGGGAGTGTCATGGTGTAGGGAGGGATCTGTGGGCAGGAGAGGACACCGCTGGTCATCGTTGACGGAAACTAGACAGCTCAGCGTTACATGGATAACATTCTTCGTCCAGTTGTCCTACCTACCGTGCATTTGCAGTTGTAATATTTCGACACGAAGTATGAACAAGTATGGGCATAAGAGGTCACCCTGACGACAACCTCTGGAAACACTAAAGAATTCAGGGCCGAAGCCATTTCCCATTCGACAATATCAGATGCCTTTTCGAAGTCGATAAGGAACATCAATCCTGGTGTCTCTCTGTATGTTCCATCAAGTCATAGACAAGTCCAGTTATATAACATTTTTTTTATCTTCATTAGCAATGATGTCAAGTACTGATTTCATTTTTTGGATATAGTTGATTATCCTAAATTATAGAAGATTGAACGTTGTGATATCGGCCTCCAATTTGTAAGAAACTGTTTTGGTTTATTCCCCTTTAGAATGCAAGTTATAAGTCCTTGTTTCCGAGACGTGAGACTGATAGTGAACCCTGTCTAAAGGCTGCATTCAACTTTCCGAGGTCTAACCAAAAAAACTTAATACATTCTGCTGTAAATCCACCGGGGCCAGGACTTTTCACATTTTTACAGCAAGTAGTACTTCGTCATAACTGAGTTCCCCTTCTCATTTATTATCTGTATTATCAGAAAGTTTAGGGATATGAAGTTATACTCAACAACAAAAGTTCCTGTGACACTAATATTTTAGTGTATTTTTCAAACAAGTAAAGTTTGTTTTTCAATATTGCAGTTCATGTACGGAATCACAAAAGCGCAACTGCTACAGAAAAGCGTGCATTCCATGAAAAGTTGACTTTTATGCAAGCCCCATGCATTTCACTACCCAAGAATGGGTATAAAAACATGTGCGTTAACGGGATTCCATATGCATTGTTTAGCATCGTGCTGACAACAACCACTCAGAAAAACAACAAAATTACGCAATTATTCAACATTACGAAATGCCACGCCAGTCCAAAAATTAGCGTCTAGGAGCCATTGGTGTGCTTGAAGCAGGATCGAGTCAACGTGATGTTGCAAGACAAGTTAACGTCCACAGAAACACCATTTGGTGTTTATGGCAACGTTGGCAACAGGCGAATGCAGTCAGAGACCATCCTCGGAGTGACAGGCCACGCGTAACCTATAATCGACAAGACAACTGGATTCGAACAACACACATACGAAATCGATTCCAGCCAGCAGCAGTGACTGCAAGAAGCATCCCTGGCCTTCGACGAATATCTTCACAAACCGTACATTGCCGCCTCAGATGTGCAGGGATTGTCGCTTGAAGACCCGCCAGACGTCCCATTTTGACAGGAAACCACCGTCAAGCACGTCTACAGTGGTGCAGACAGCGTCTACGCTGGACGGCCATGCAGTGGGGACAAGTTCTATTCACTGACGAGTCTCGTTTTCACCTCAGCCACAGTGATGGACGGATTCGAGTGTACCGATCAATCAATGTGTCATGGAAGAAGATCGGTTTGGGGGCGGCAGCGTTAGGGAATGGGTGGGATAACAGCAAGACAGAGGACTTGTTTGATAGTGAGGGAAATGTCAATGGACAGCGCTACCGCCACGAGATCATCGACCCTGTTGATTTACAGTTTTTGCGTCGTGATGGCCCAGGCATTACCTTTCAACATGACAACGCCCGGCCTCATATTGCTCGACTTGTTCAGGACTCTCTTCAACAAAACAACGTGAACGTCATCCCCTGGCCGACTCGCTCCCCTGATCTCTCACCAATCGAGCACATGTTGGATGAGATGGATCGGCGCTTTCGACGTCAACCACGTGTTCCACAGACACTCCAGGAACTTCGAAACATGCTCCAGCAGATATGGACAGATATCCCACAGGACTTTGTGCGACGCCTGGTCCATTCCATGAGACGAAGATGTGTTGCTTGCATCGCAACCAGAGGTGGACACACACGCTATTGATTTGTAAATTGACATTTTGGCATGATCATGTTTATTTAGGAAAGTCAGTATGGCAAATTAAACAATTTGAACACTAACAGTAGTCTTTACATTAAATCTTATTCAGTGTCACAGGAACATTTGTTTGAGTTTTCTGTAGAATGATCTCACTTCGTTCCTAATCTCGTGTTGCTTTTCGTTATTATATTGCCACGAACAGTTTCAACGTGCATGTATGTTTTAATTGTTTGTAAAATTCCTTGTTTCCAGGTTCAAGAAATATTTAGATGGTTTTCCCATTTCCACCCATAAAGCTTTTGATCTCATTAACATTCCATTTGTTTTAGCCCGATTTATTTCTTTAAGTTCTCCATCAATCAGTTCAATTTCATGTAATAAGTCCATTCTTACGTCTTCATTAATTTCATTATCAAGTGACATTGTTAGCTGTTGTAATGTTTGTCAAGTGTTTCATTTTTTTCACGTCCCTATTTCAAGGCAGACGAGTATGAAATTGTCCTACCGCGAATCATTTATCTTCACCAGTGTGTACATTATGGCATTGTTCATTTGTTTCCATTATGACGCATCATTGACAAAAATTGTGTCCGATGCAATTTCCTATTATGTTTTCAGGTGAACAATTGACTTGCAAATGCATGTGTTTGTGACGGATGCCACCGTGGGGCAGGATACGCTCACCTTTTCGCGAACACCTGGTATCATTACTATTTGATAGTGATTCATAAACACATGTTCATGATATATTCGGAATCGTAAATCGACTCTTTATACAGATATTTCTATTGGATATGGAAAGGGTTTTGTCGCTTTAATTATATGAATATGGATAGGGTTGTGTCACTTTTATTTCTGTTCATGTCTGTTCTGGTGGGTTTATATCACAATAATTTATAACGACATGTCACACGAAACATGATACCACCATAATATTATTAACTGTATTTTATCCCCTGCTTTTTGTTTCCTTCGGATTCTCATGCATTTTCTAACCGACAAACGTTATATTTGAACGATTTGGCATTAGTCGGTGTTCTATAATTTCTACTGCTCACATTTACTGTCAATTCATACATCAAAATCTCGAAGGTAATCTTCATTGATTTATAGAATGTCCGTGACATTTCATTAGTTAATGTATTGGTGAGTAATAAATAAAATACCACACTCGTGAACTTTCTATTGCCTCTGACCTTGCTTTCGCTCGGTCAGATACCATAAAATGGTATCTAACGAGAATGAGTGTAGTATTCGCTATTATCTGTTGATTGGATTCTTCATTATTCGGGAGCGATTCATAAGGGGTGATCGTCTTATAACGCCAGCAGTTCGTTACATATCTCCTTTCAAATCTAATCTTGTGACAGGAAAACTCACCTTTCTGACAGGTTTGCCCATTCCCACCAAACCAGCCTCGATCACATGCACCGCTGCAGACTCCGGTTGTCGGGTTACAGTGCGGAGTACAGTGACAGGAGTAGCTGCAGGTTTCTCCGAACTTTCCTATCGGGCAGCTGGTACCTGAACATAGGTAGAACAAAGGTTGGAATCAGGTTAATGTTCTTGCAATGCCCCACAAGCCCCATTACCCATAAACACATGTTCTAATGTAAGCATGGATCAGTTACATACTCCCTACAGCCAGATAACTTTGATAAAATAGATAAAGAGTCATTGTGAAGTAATTTAGGAGCAAATAAGCTTAAGACAGATTAAGACAAAATCCAGTATGGGCATAACTAAGACAAAAATGTTATGGATGAGCAACTTCTTTATTACAATTGGGCAACGTTTCGGTGTAGATTCTAACACCTTTATCAAGCAAATGAATGACACTCAAAGCAGTATGGGCATACTTAGTAAAAATACAATTGTTGTAGTTGTGTGTGTGTGACAGAGAGAGAGAGAGAGAGAGAGAGAGAGAGAGAGAGAGAGAGAGAGAGAGAGAGAGAGAAGAGAGAGAACATAGCTTTATTGTTTTATTCCTCGGATGTTTATGAGAGACACTGTCCAGCTTTACTGTAAACAACGTTGTTTTTGTAACTGATATACCTGTATAATGCATATGTTCCAAGGAGCATTTTACATAGTATCACGTTCACTGCCCACAAGAAAGAAACCTGTGGTTATTACCTACCCAGTATGAGTTGTTTCCACCACCCTGACACACCCGCAGTAAGTATCAGCCACCTCACACCCGCCATGTTTGTGAACCAGGAAGTTTTAACACTCAAATGATGGGTGGACTAGGCTGAAAGGGGAGCTGTTTGATTTTCAATTGACTTTGTCCTTACTATACAACTCGCTACCTGTGTTCTCCCGAGCCTCGTTTTATTCCGTTCTTTAAACAAACATGATGTACTGGGAACCTGTTTGGACCCGGGGTCGCAATGGAGTAAGAATGATAATTCTTTGAATGAATGTGTTTACATAGTATCACGTTCACTGCCCACAAGAAAGAAAACTGTGGTTATTACCTACCCAGGATGAGTTGTATCCACCACCCTGACACAGCCGCAGTAAGTATCAGCCACCTCACACCCGCCATGTTTGTGAACCAGGAAGTTTTAACAGTAAAATGATCTGTTGAAAAGACTGAAAGCGCTTTTGGTATGAATTTCACTTAAAATGCGTACATGCATATATGGCAGCTATTCAAAGCTACATCATTCAATACAAATTGAACGGGCATCAGAAACCTTTACGATTATTGTTATCATTTTTCATATCGTTTATATATGGCTAACAATACCCTACACACTCATGTCGATATGGGCGTATGGGCGTATGGTCTATGGAGATAGGTTTGTCTTGTAATTATGGATATTGTATCTGTTTGCGAGCATCATGAATGTTTAGTCGTCCAGACTGCGATAGTGATTACGTCAATGTCAAATGCACACCCAGGTCAGATATTGCCTTTGGATAACTGAGAGAGTTGCACCGATAACGTAATTCACATCAGAAAGAGTTGAAAATGATCAAGTTTGTGATTGGGTGTGTGGTTATCACATGCCACTGTCACAGTCTGAAGGTACACAGGAAGAAATGGTGAGAAAACACAAAAAATAAGCATGTGGCTTTAGACTGTCACAAATATTCAAGCTATATATCACGGTGATCTGAAAATAATAAAGTCTAGACCAGATCAATCAGTTGTTGATAGCACGAGCAACACACTTCATAACCACCCGATTCTCGTTTTATCCCGTTCTTAAAACAAAGATGATGTACTGGGAATCATTTTGGGACCGGGGTCGCAATGGAGTAAGAATGATAATTCTTTAAATGAATGTGCATAAATGTTCAAAGTATAATTTCTGAAAATGATGTTTCACCTCCATATGTGTTAGATTGAGTTCAGACAACATCTTGTATTCATCGTTATATGTTAAAGCAGTTAAACATAGGTAAATGAAACCCATTACCTTTGTTATAGACGACGTAGCGCTACTTTCTGGCCGAAACAAAACGAATCCTTGTGAAAATATATTTAAAATGTGATAGGATCTTCAACGTTTATAACTTTTTTCCTCTTCTTGAAATGTCTCAAGCTCAGTAATCCTGACGTCTAACACATAGAATTCGCGACCTGAGTGTCTTGGCTCTTGTTGAGTTTATGCCATGTGGGGATGCTATTCATACATTGTCCCCACGACTAACATGCATGTGATTAGCTGGATGTTAATACATTTCATGTGTGGGTCTCCTCAACGATTGAGAAACAACAATACGAATTCTAGATTTGTCTGCGTTGACTTTAAGTCTGCACAGGATTGGGATACCTGCATATCCGTACCATCTAACATACATGTGGTGTCATCTACAAACTTTGCCAAGGGATTTTCAAGATTATCAATATTTAATTATCAATATGTTTATTATTTCTTATCACATTTGCTAATATTTCGACACGAAGTATGAACAAGTATGGGCATAAGAGGTCATCCTGACGACAACCTCTGGAAACACCTCTGGCCCAGGCATTACCTTTCAACATGACAACGCCCGGCCTCATATTGCTCGACTTGTTCAGGATTCTCTTCAACAAAACAACGTGAATGTTTTCCCCAGGCCGACTCGCTCCCCTGATCTCTCACCAATCGAGCACATGTGGGATGAGATGGATCGGCGCTTTCGACGTCAACCACGTGTTCCACAGACACTCCAGGAACTTCGAAACATGCTCCAGCAGATATGGACAGATATTCCACAGGACTTTGTGCGACGCCTGGTCCATTCCATGAGACGAAGATGTGTTGCTTGCATCGCAACCAGAGGTGGACACACACGCTATTGATTTGTAAATTGGCATTTTGGCATGATCATGTTTTTTATGAAATCACGCATTTTCTGAAGTCAGTATGGCAAATTAAACCATTTGAACACTTACAGGGAGTCTTTTATCTGTTGCAAACCGAAATTGTTTCAGATTTGGTAAAAAACATAACTTTACATTAAATCATATTCAATGTCACAGGAACTTTTGTTGTTCAGTATTGATTGTTTAGATTGTTTGAAAGAGTTTTCTGTAGAATGATCTCACTTCATTCCTAATCTCGTGTTGCTACGTTATTATATTGCCACGAACAGTTTCAATGTGCATGTATGCTTTAATTGTTTGTAAAATTCCTTGCTTCCAGGTTCAAGAAATATTTAGATGGTTTTCCCATTTCCACCTATAAAGCTTTTGATCTCATTAACATTCCGTTTGTTTTAGCCCGATTTATTTCTTTAAGTTCTCCATCAATCAGTTCAATTTCATGTACTAAGTCCATTTTACGTCTTCATTAATTTAATTATCAAGTGACATAGTTAGCTGTTGTAATGTTTGTCAAGTCTTTTCATTTCATGTGTTTGTGACGGGTGCCACCGGTGGGTCAGGATACGCTCACCTTTTCGCGAACACCTGGTATCATTACTATTTGATAGTGATTCATAAACACATGCTCATGATATATTCGGAATCGTAAATCGACTCTTTATACAGATATTTTCTATTGGATATGGAAAGGGTTTTGTCGCTTTAATTATATGAATATGGAAAGGGTTGTGTCACTCTTATTTCTGTTCATGTCTGTCGTGGTGCGTTTATATCACAATAATTTATAACGACATGTCACACGAAACATGATACCACCATAATATTAACTGTATTTTATCCCCTGCTTTTTGTTTCCTTCGGATTCTCATGCATTTTCTAACGGACAACGTTATATTTGGAACGGTTAGCCATTAGTCTGTGTTCTATAATTTCTACTGCTCACATTTACTGTCAATTCATACATCGAAATCTCGAAGGTAATCTTCATTGATTTATAGAATGTCCGTGACATTTCATTAGTTAATGTATTGGTGGGATTGATTATCTGTCTGGGACAACTCAAACTATTTAGTTCAAGGATACCACGTCAAACAGATCGAATTTAATGCTCGAGAAATCTTGTTCACCCTACACTGTAATTCTAACAACAACAATTATGATCAGATTGTTGAGTTGAAATAATGATAAGTAACTCTGTAATGCGTGTCTGACACAAACGAGAATATTTAAAATCGCTGGAAAATAACGTTACAAGATTAAATCACTCACTTTGTAGAGAGTGGAAAGAGACAAACACATGACCCTGCATATGGCAGAGCTGTCTCAAGACGGTATCGATCTGTCGGCGTCTTTGAACCCGGTGATATTAGCGGGTAGCGGGTGATCGCCACAGGTTGTGAAGGTGTGGTGGTTGTGGCACACACAAGGTGCGCGGTGATGACAGGAGGAGGAAATTTTCGCATGTGGACGTGCTTGGTGTACCTGACTGGAATACTTCCGGCGATTCAAGGTAAACATTTGAAAACCCCTCATGTTTTAAACCGTATACAATTTAATGTTGTATTCATTGTTAATTATTATTCATTGTTATATTCATTATATTATGGTCTTTCTTTTAAACTTATGATTAGAATGTTCGCTTGGGAATGTGTAACAATTATATTCTGTGACGACCGTGCAATGAATATAATCATATTTTCCTCTCTGAAACCATCATTAGGTGTGGACCCTTGTTTGAGACTCACAGGGAGTTCTTAATTGTCAGTGATTTGGTATGGAGAATAAATATACCCTTTTGGATAATGTCATTGATAGTTTTGTGCCCAACTGTAGATGAACCCCATGAATTCCTATTTAACTACATACTACACAATTGTGAGGGGTGACTGAAATGTCCTACGAAGGATGTATTGTACACGTGTATTAGTTTGCATGTATCGAGTACAGTAACCAAGTAGACAACCAGGCAGCATATGTCTGCAGGCATCAAAGTGACCAGGTATTCTCTGTTGAACATCATGGACGAATTAGCAACCGCGCATTCATGAAGTATCTCCAACTTAAAGGACCAACTGCAATAACAAATCCATGCGGACATGGTGTTAACTCCTTCCTTTGTCACTGTTAGGAGGTGAGCAGCGGAGTTCAGAATAGTAAAGGTGGGGCTTGAATATGATCTAAGACCAGGAAGACCTTCAACTACCACCCAAGAGGAAAATGATGATATAATATATGAAATGAGTATGGTCTCACAACTCATCACCTGTCTCAATACAGCAGGCATCTCTCACGAGACAGTTGAGGCAGTAAAGTCAGCACTAATCTCTCATGAGAGAGTTGAGGCCGTTGATACAGCATGCATCTGTCAGTTACTATGGGAGTTGAGGCCGTTCCGGGGAATGAAATGGGAAAGACAAAAAATGCCTGGGATTCCATAAGAATCCTGCTGGTGGAATACACCCCAAAACGTAAGACCAAGCTAAACATCGTAGAAAACCCTTTAAGTGGGTGTTGTTTCCCCAGGACAATGTACCTGAGCACAAATCTGTTGTCTCCGACGCTATAATGCATGACTTTGGATTTGCACATCCTCCGTATTCACCGGATTTGGCACTGACAGTCCAAACCTGAACAAAAGACCTTTTACATCACCAGGAGGGAGCCTTGAAAACCAGTGGAATCCAGGCACTCCAGGGGAGAGTATGTTGAAAATTATCAGCAACTAACTCCATTTGCCGAGTCCATCATCTGAACGTTTCAACCACCCCTTGCAAATGGTTCATTATATGTATGTGTATGTTCTGTAAGACCGACACAAGAAATGATTATAGTTTTAATTTAGCTACCCCTCCTTGGCGTGTGTGTAACTTGGCATCTTAACTTAACATAGTCCATTGTTCTGTGCATATACAGGAGTGTCCTATCTCTACCTGAGCGAGGCCAGGAATTATGAAGAGGGGCAATTACTCTGTCAGAAGTTTGGTCTTGACCTTGCAAAAGTAACGTCAGAAGCCGACATTGATGACCTGCACAAGATATACGCAAGCATGCCAGGGTAAACACATATCTAAACTCAGTAAGAGGCATCATGTGTCCAGACCGCCTCCGTGGTCCAGTGGTAGAGCGTCCGCCCGGAGAGCGGAAGGTCCGAGGTTCGATCCCCGGCCGCGTCATACCAAAAGATGTTAAAAGATGGTACTTGTTGTTACCCTGTCTGGCGCTCGGCATTAAGGGGCTAAAACAAGGACTGGTCGGCTCGGAGTCAGTATACTGTGTCTGAGTGGGGTATTCATGTTAAACTGCGGTATGGCATCTCAGTGGGCTAGCACTATAAATCGGCATCAGTCCGGACTAGTACAAGCAGCCACACAAACACACACACGTACATGCACATCGCTATATAAGTGCAATAATCTTGGACGCGACGTTAAACCCCATGTCACCTCACCTCACCTCATGTGTCCGAACATGGACAGTTTGCACAAATCTGACTACGTTGGCTCGGAATAATGCTCGGAATAATGATGCTACAAATACCTACAGAGTCCACAAACAGATTGCCCGAATCAAATGGGATCTTGTCTAACGAGGTCTGAATCATACTAAATAGTGCTTAATGTGAATGTTTTATATTTCTTTCTTCATATAATCAACATTGTGACCTGTGATGATAAAACGCCAGAGAATGCTTAGTGTGGATTATTTGCCAAATAGAGCGTAAAAGGCAAACCGTCAATAGCAGCGAACATCATATCAATGGATCACTGAAAATAAGTGATGTCCCCAGATGGGAAAGACAAAATTTGTAAGCATGCCCTGCCCTACCGGAAGCACTCGCAACTCACACAATTTGCATGAAGAAGTAGGTGGTTGTGTGTTGCCTGATGCCTGATGCCACACAGCAGTTCGCTTACCACAGGAAGGCGGCCAATAAACAATCGAGTCTTGACCAGACAAGACTGAGCTTATGATGAAACTCGGTAACTTCAGTCCACCAACAAACATCGACCCAGTTGAAGTTAATGTACAAGTAAAGTTCTGACAATATTTTAAGTCTGGATAATCTGCCGAAATAAATTCCCCTTGGTGTAAAAGGCAAAATATGATCATAACTGTAATTTATGTCCGTTATAATACATTTCTATAGTTTTTAATCATTTACGTGAAGGTCGGAGGTGGTCATGGCTGGGTCTTCTCTACAATGGTAACGAGTTCCTGTGGGCTGACGGGACCCCGGTACAACATTCTCGTTGGAACAACATCAAAGACGATGAACCGGATAACATTAAAAACGATCGATGTGCGGTGGTGAAACAAGAGATCCTCCTTTGGCATACCAGGCCTTGTACCAGGGGATACCCTTTACTGTGCGGACCCTACCCTATCTTAGGTGAGTCACGCCCCTAACCTAACCTTAACCCTAACCCTTACTGTGCAGCCCGTAGCCCCAACCAGGTGAAACACGCCCCTAACCCTAACCTTAACCCTAACCCTTACTGTGCAGCCCGAAGACCAATCAGGTGAGACACGCCCCTAACCCTAACCTTAACCCTGGCCCTTACAGTGCAGCCCGTAGCCCCAACCAGGTGAAACACGCCCCTAACCCTAACCTTAACCCTAAAACTTACTGTACAGCCCGAAGACCAACCAGATGAGACACGCCCCTAACCCTAACCTTAACCCTAAAACGTACTGTACAGCCCGAAGACCAACCAGGTGAGACACGCCCCTAACCCTAACCTTAACCCTAACCCTTACTGTGCAGCCCGTAGCCCCAACCAGGTGAAACACGCCCCTAACCCTAACCTTAACCCTAACCCTTACTGTGCAGCCCGAAGACCAACCAGGTGAGACACGCCCCTAACCCTAACCTTAACCCTGGCCCTTACAGTGCAGCCCGTAGCCCCAACCAGGTGAAACACGCCCCTAACACTAACCTTAACCCTAAAACGTACTGTACAGCCCGAAGACCAACCAGATGAGACACGCCCCTAACCCTAACCTTAACCCTAAAACGTACTGTACAGCCCGAAGACCAACCAGATGGAACACGCCCCTAACCCTAACCTTAACCCTAACACTTACTGTACAGCCCGAAGACCAACCAGGTGAGACACGCCCAAAACCCTAACACGTACTGTACAGCCCGTAGTCCCAGCCAGGTGAGGCACGCCCCTAACCTTGTCCTAACGATTACTGTGCGGCCTTCTGTGAACGCCTTCATTCCACTGGGGCTTTCAACATACAAGTAGCAGTGGTCAGATTCCGCATCATAGGGATGGTCATGGCAAGCGAGTACTCACGCACATTTAATACAGAATGATTTTTTGACAGTAAGATGTATATGCTCCCTTGTCATAACGCAATGACAAGTATTTTTTCTGTAAATCGGTCGCCGAATAGCGACAGTATCGTCTGTGTGGTAAATACAGTTTGTATTTTTTTTCAGATTCGACATCGGAACCGAGGTTTATTTCCTTTAAGAAGTGGCGTGAAGGGGTAGAACTTCTTAGCAATGCTACGTTAATCAAACAACGGACGTCATCTCTGGCGTGCGCAAAGGATTGCTCGAAGCTGAATAACTGCATGTTTTACTTGCTAGGGGGCGCATGGTGTCGGATGTACAGTGACGTCACTTCCTTTCTGACAGAACCCAGCATTGGTACCGTTGTGTGGAAGAGAACAACAGTCGCAGTGGAGTAAATCCGGGAACCTTGCCAGTGTGTTAAGACGTGCCTCGTTTTAATAATTATCGCAGGCTTCTGAAATTTATTTATTAGGTCACACGTCCACGAAACAGTCACAGTGATATGCCTGTTGTTTGCCAAACGCTATAAGTTTACAATGTTGCATATTCTCCAGATTGAGGTTTTAAGTAGTTTTCATCCAATGGGTAATGTGGAAATTCAGTTCTGATGAGATCCACTTATGATGATATTGAGGTCAATGTGTTGTCTAAGATAAGATAATTACACCATAAATCGCAAAGAACAGTTCATAAATCATTGTTCTATTTTGACGTCGTTTCTCGAGATTCGAACATACGCTCGCAACTTTATCGTAAATTTGACTGCATTATTTTTTAGAGAGTTGTGGGTACGTTTGAAAAAATAACATATTTACTCATTTTTCGTTGTTATGAAGTTTGTGAGAATATATAGGAAATAACAATCTTAACCCCCTGTTAATAAAATGGACTTGTCCGACATTGTTGAGATCGAATTGTTTTCAGGGAGTCATCAGTATTTAAATACGCGTAAATATCTTGTACATTTTATCAACATAATTAAAGAGGCTGTAAATAACGTTGATATCTCACCTAAAAATTAAACGACATGGTATTATATGGTCTTTTTATCCTTCACATATACTCGCGTCATACCTTGATATGACATGCTCTATTTATCCTACAATGTCATTACCGTCCTTGCACATATACTCGCGTCATGCCTTGATATGACATGCTCTATTTATCCTACAATGTCATTACCGTCCTTGCACATATACTCGCGTCATACCTTGATATGACATGCTCTATTTATCCTACAATGTCATTACCGTCCTTGCACATATACTCGCGTCATACCTTGATATGACATGCTCTATTTATCCTACAATGCCATTACCGTCCTTGCACAAATACTCGAGTCATACCTTGATATGACATGCTCTATTTATCCTACAATGTCATTACCGTCCTTGCACATATACTCGCGTCATACCTTGATATGACATGCTCTTTTTATCATACAATGACCTACCTTCCTTGTACTTATACTCGAGTCATGCCTTGATATGACATGCTCTATTTATCCTACAATGTCATTACCGTCCTTGTACTAATACTCGAGCCATGCCTTGATATGACATGCTCTATTTATCCTGCAATGGTCGTACTTTCTTGTACATCTACTCGCGCCATACCCTGGATGTGATATGAGCTGTAACTACGGGAGAATGAGTTGGAGTTAACGTTGCTTTGAACAGTACTTCAACAAAATCATGGCGTGTCATGGAACGAAGCCCGAAGTGATGACGTGTGGTGGATTGATTTGAATCGACAGAAAGGCTCTCACACCCATCAAATTTGTTCCAAATATATGCCTTTGTCATTTTTGTCACACAATTACTGATTACTGATTACTGGGTGAAGGCATCTATGAATTTATCACTTCTATATGACTGATTACTGGGTGAAGGCATCTATGAATTTATCGTTTCTATATTACTGATTACTGGGTGAAAGGCATCTATGAATTTATCACTTCTATATTACTGATTACTGGGTGAAAGCATCTATGAATTTATCACTTCTATATTACTGATTACTGGGTGAAGGCATTTATGAATTTATCACTTCTATAGTACTGATTACTGGGTGAAGGCATCTATGAATTTATCACTTCTATATTACTTATAACTGGGTGAAGGCATCTATGAATTTATCGCTTCTATATTACTGATTACTGGGTGAAGGCATCTATGAATTTATCACTTCTATATTACTAATTACTGGGTGAAGGCATCTATGAATTTATCGCTTCTATATTAATTGTATTCCTTTCAGGCGGCAATTTGAGAATGAATTCCCTGAAACTTTGGCATTGCAACTGTTCCCAATGTTGTCATCATAACCAGAGTCAGTCATTGTAATTGAACCGATGACGTCAAAATAGCAAGAAACAATAAGATTGTAATTGACCGCAATGACGTCAAAATAGACAGATAAATAAGATTGCAATAGAACCGATGACGTCAAAATAGCCAGAGACAATAAGATTGTCATTGACCGCAATGCCGTCAAAATAGACAGAGAAATAAGATTGCAATTGAACCGATGACTTCAAAATAGCCAGAGACAATAAGATTGTAATTGACCCCAATGACGTCACATCGACAGGCAATAATACTTCCGGGGGATGCGTAGTGCAGACATGTTGTACATGTTCATTAATGTTTACAATGAACTATCAATATCCTTTTTATCAATCATTGCATATAATTGTTCTACTCTAAGATATAACCTCAGATATCTCTGTTGCCCCCTTTGTTTTCTCTTTTCGAGCAATCAATACGTCTATTTCTGGGCGCCCAACCGATCTCTGCAAACTTCGAACAAGGGTCGTGTACAAACACTGAAGTAGAAGAACAACAAACAATCACTTTAGCCTCAGTTTGTGCACTCAATATTTCCCGTTTGTACACAGGTACAACACGGATATAACAAATAAGATAACAGATCTACCACGATAACGTTGAAGACCTGACACTCTGTAAACGTATATCAGGTATATGATATGTGCCTAATAGTCCCAGGCATTGTCCCTACGACGGAATCAACAAATGGTTATTGGGGAATAATACACATAGCTCATAGACTAGCTTACCCAACATTTCGGACTGTGGATATACCAGTGTTTCACGACTTTGAGAGCTGTATGTGAATGCAGGATGATACAAATTTGACATTTGGTTTCGTACTGTCAAAGTAAATGAGTTAGCGAATAGAGGGTTTTCGTCCATTTTAGCAATATTACAGGAACATCACGGGGGACACTAGAAATGGGCTTGACACATTGTACCCATGTGTGAAACCAAACTAGGTTTTCGGCTGGATGGTTTAGTTGTTTGACAAACTCAGTACAGGGTTAACAGGGTACATTGTGTACGTGCAAACCGGCTTATGGGATATCTGCTTTCATATATATTTTACTTTGGAGCTACTTGAGATTCTGGGATACCTGCCCCGAGTGAAATAAGTCAGTAGTGGCGAGGGACACCAGAAATGGGCTTGACACATTGTACCCATGTGTGAAAACAAACTCGGGTTTCGGCGTTATGGTTTAGTTGTTTGATAAACTCAGTACAGCGTTAACAGGGTACATTGTGTACGTGCAAACCGGCTTTTCGGATATTTGCTTTCAGATATATTTTACTTTGGAGCTACTTGGGATTCTGGGTTACCTGCCCCGAGTGAAATAAGTCAGTAGTGAGTGAGTTTGATTTTACGCCGCTTTTAGCAATAGTCAAGCAATATCACGGCGGGAGACACCAGAAATGGGCTTTACACATGTAACCCATGAGCAGTGGCGTGGTGCTGACAAACCATGGATCACAATCAAAGCAAATATGGGACTCGAACCCACAACAAGGGGATCCTGGCACAGTTAACAGCGTCAGTGGTCATACGGTGCCGCCGAATGATGCTTTGGTCATCTGTGGCGCCCAACACCTTCACAAGGCTCACACATGGTAGTAACAAGAATCAGACTATGTCTTTCTGTGAACGTTAACACTAGGGGTCAAATAGAAAGATCGGCAGGGAAATTGACCCAACGTCACATTTAACATTCAACATATTCAAACAACAATCGTATCTATACGGGGTCTGAAAGTAAGTGTCAGCAAACTTGCTGAAGCTACCGCTTGAACGGTGACACCAATGTCATGGATGTGTTAAAATAATTGCTAAAGACACTCACATGCTAAAGTCGGAATCGTTCAATCGACGTTGCTTAGCAGAGATGTCTAACAAATATGGAAGCTTCTTGATCTGTTAATTTATGAGCAGAGACCACGTACACAATAGTTATTCTGAACATCTAAAGTAAAGTAGCTGAATAGTTAACCTGTGTAAAAAAATACTCATTCTAACGGTAAACATAATAGAAATATCCACTTACATATTGGAGCAAGTCTCCTTTGAGAAATAAACTGTTTTGATTTTTTATTTACAAGTCGTGGAAAATGAACCCGAAATCAAAGGCTGAAAACAGTGGAATATCTGCAACGAAGATTTTGCATCACTTCCAATATTTACCTTCTGTATAAAAAATAAATGGAAGCTGAAGTCCTTAATATTTTAAGAATGTATGTTTATTAATAGAACCACCCTGCAGAACAACATCACATTTGTTGTGTGTAACTGACCCTGCTTCAGCTGAAGGGAATTGAACGGATGTAGCGCTCAATATTAACAATACTTCCATAGAATACAGTGACGTTACGGATCGAGGCTTGTCATGAGGAGAATTATCGAGTTTGTGGGTCACGTGATGAGATAAATATGTTATTTGACAAAAAAAAGACAAATGTTGTGTTTATTATGTCACCGATTTTCTTGCATATTAATGGTTTTACTCTGAAAACCATTGAGTCACTGAAGTAGGCTAAAATAAAGTGGACAAAATATCGCGAGAAATACATCAGGGTTTGAGGAGTTAATTCTTCTCACAGAACTCCGTGCGTCTTGCATGTGAACTATAACTGAATGCAATGTATTGGCGTCCTCAAACAAGGTCCGTGTGATGGGCGGCTAACCTGCAGCGCGGGAGTGCGCGTCAGTGCACGTGCAACTTGAATATTGGCAAGTAAATCTTGGAGTCCTGTATAAGAAGGCACCTTCGAACGGGTTAGGTGCAAAAGTATTCAGACAGATCTTGGGTGAGGTGCAATGGTATTGAGACTTGTAGATGGTGGGTGAGTTGCAACAGTATTGAAGTATTCAGACAGATGGTGGGTGAGGTGCAACAGTATTGAAAACTGTAGATGGTGGGTGAGTTACAACAGTATTGAAGTATTCTGACAGATGGTGGGTGAGGTGCAACAGTGTTCAGACAGATTGTGGGTGAGTTACAACAGTATTGAGACCTGTAGATGATTGGTGAGATGCAACAGTATTGAGACCTGTAGATGGTGAGTTCGGTGCAACAGTATTGAAGTATTCAGACAGATGGTGGGTGAGGTGCAACAGTATTCAGACTGATGGTGGGTGAGATACAACAGTATTGAGACCTGTAGATGGTGAGTTAGGTGCAACAGTATTGAAGTATTCAGACAGATGGTGGGTCAGGTGCAACAGTATTCAGACTGATGGTTGGTGAGGTGCAACAGTATTTAGATCTGTAGATGATGGGTTAGGTGCAACAGTATTGAAGTATTCAGACAGATGGTGGGTGAGGTGCAACAGTATTCAGATAGATGGTGGGTGAGATGCAACAGTATTGAGACCTGTAGATGGTGAGTTAGGTGCAACAGTATTAAAGTATTCAGACAGATTGTGGGTGAGGTGCAACAGTATTGAAACCTGTAGATGGTGAGTTAGGTGCAACAGTATTGAAGTATTCAGACAGATGGTGGTTGAGGTGAAACAGTATTCAGCCAGATGGTGGGTGAAGTGCAATAGTATTGAGACCTGTAGATGGTGGGTGAGTTGCAACAGTATTGAAGTATTCAGACAGATGGTGGGTGAGGTGCACCAGTATTCAGACAGATGGTGGGTGAGCTGCAACAGTATTGAGACCTGTAGATGGTGGGTGAGTTGCAACAGTATTGAAGTATTCAGACAGATGGTGGGTGAGGTGCACCAGTATTCAGACAGATGGTGGGTGAGTTACAACAGTATTGAGACCTGTAGATGGTTGGTAAGTTGCAATAGTATTCAGACAGATGGTGGGTGAGGTGCAACAGTATTCAGACAAACAATGCGTGAGGTGCAACGGTATTGAGACCTGTAGATGGTGGGTGAGTTGCAACAGTATTGAAGTATTCAGACAGATGGTGGGTGAGATGCAACAGTATTGAGACATATGGTGGGTGGGGTGCAACAGTATTGAGACCTGTAGATGGTGGGTTAGGTGTAACAGTATTAAAGTATTCCGACAGATGGTGGGGGAGGGGCAACAGTATTGAGACCTGTAGATGGTGAGTTAGTTGCAACAGTATTAAAGTATTCAGACAGATTGTGGGTGAGGTGCAACAGTATTGAAACCTGTAGATGGTGAGTTAGGTGCAACAGTATTGAAGTATTCAGACAGATGGTGGTTGAGGTGAAACAGTATTCAGCCAGATGGTGGGTGAAGTGCAATAGTATTGAGACCTGTAGATGGTGGGTGAGTTGCAACAGTATTGCAGTATTCAGACAGATGGTGGGTGAGGTGCACCAGTATTCAGACTGATGGTGGGTGAGTTACAACAGTATTGAGACCTGTAGATGGCGGGTAAGTTGCAATAGTATTGAAGTATTCAGACAGATGGTGGGTCAGGTGCACCAGTATTGAGACCTGTAGATGGTGGGTGAGTTGCAACAGTATTGAAGTATTGAGACAGACGGTAGGTGAGGTGCAACACAATTCAGACAGACAGTGGGTGAGCTGCAACAGTATTGAGACCTGTAGATTGTTGGTGAGTTGCAACAGTATTGAAGTATTCAGACAGATGGTGGGTGAGGTGCACCTGTATTCAGACAGATGGTGGGTGAGTTGCAACAGTATTGAAGTATTCAGACAGATGGTGGTTGAGGTGCACCAGTATTCAGACAGATGGTGGGTGAGCTGCACCAGTATTCAGACAGATGGTGGGTGAGTTACAACAGTATTGAGACCTGTAGATGGCGGGTAAGTTGCAATAGTATTCAGACAGATGGTGGGTGAGGTGCAACAGTATTCAGACAAACAACGCATGAGGTGCAACGGTATTGAGACCTTTAGATGGTGGGTGAGTTGCAACAGTATTGAAGTATTCAGACAGATGGTGGGTGAGATGCAACAGTATTGAGACCTGTAGATGGTGGGTGAGTTGCAATAGTATTGAGACATATGGTGGGTGGGGTGCAACAGTATTGAGACCTGTAGATGGTGGGTTAGGTGTAACAGTATGGAAGTATTCCGACAGACGGTGGGGGAGGTGCAACAGTACTGAAGCATTCAGAAAGTTGGTGGGTGAGGTGCAACAGTATTGAGACCTGTAGATGGTGGGTGAGTTGCAATAGTATTGAGACATATGGTGGGTGGGGTGCAACAGTATTGAGACCTGTAGATGGTGGGTTAGGTGTAACAGTATTAAAGTATTCCGACAGATGGTGGGGGAGGTGCAACAGTATTGAGACCTGTAGATGGTGAGTTAGGTGCAACAGTATTAAAGTATTCAGACAGATTGTGGGTGAGGTGCAACAGTATTGAAGTATTCAGACAGATGGTGGTTGAGGTGAAACAGTATTCAGCCAGATGGTGGGTGAAGTGCAATAGTATTGAGACCTGTAGATGGTGGGTGAGTTGCAACAGTATTGAAGTATTCAGACAGATGGTGGGTGAGGTGCACCAGTATTCAGACAGATGGTGGGTGAGCTGCAACAGTATTGAGACCTGTAGATGGTGGGTGAGTTGCAACAGTATTGAAGTATTCAGACAGATGGTGGGTGAGGTGCACCAGTATTCAGACAGATGGTGGGTGAGTTACAACAGTATTGAGACCTGTAGATGGCGGGTAAGTTGCAATAGTATTCAGACAGATGGTGGGTGAGGTGCAACAGTATTCAGACAAACAATGCGTGAGGTGCAACGGTATTGAGACCTTTAGATGGTGGGTGAGTTGCAACAGTATTGAGACCTGTAGATGGTGGGTGAGTTGCAATAGTATTGAGACATATGGTGGGTGGGGTGCAACAGTATTGAGACCTGTAGATGGTTGGTAAGGTGTAACGGTATGGAAGTATTCCGACAGACGGTGGGGGAGGTGCAACAGTACTGAAGCATTCAGAAAGTTGGTGGGTGAGGTGCAACAGTATTGAGACCTGTAGATGGTGGGTGAGTTGCAATAGTATTGAGACATATAGTGGGTGGGGTGCAACAGTATTGAGACCTGTAGATGGTGGGTTAGGTGTAACAGTATTAAAGTATTCAGACAGATGGTGGGGGAGGTGCAACAGTATTGAAACCTGTAGATGGTGAGTTAGGTGCAACAGTATTGAAGTATTCAGACAGATGGTGGTTGAGGTGAAACAGTATTCAGCCAGATGGTGGGTGAAGTGCAATAGTATTGAGACCTGTAGATGGTGGGTGAGTTGCAACAGTATTGAAGTATTCAGACAGATGGTGGGTGAGGTGCACCAGTATTCAGACAGATGGTGGGTGAGCTGCAACAGTATTGAGACCTGTAGATGGTGGGTGAGTTGCAACAGTATTGAAGTATTCAGACAGATGGTGGGTGAGGTGCACCAGTATTCAGACAGATGGTGGGTGAGTTACAACAGTATTGAGACCTGTAGATGGCGGGTAAGTTGCAATAGTATTGAAGTATTCAGACAGATGGTGGGTGAGGTGCACCAGTATTGAGACCTGTAGATGGTGGGTGAGTTGCAATAGTATTGAAGTATTGAGACAGACAGTAGGTGAGGTGCAACACAATTCAGACAGACAGTGGGTGAGCTGCAACAGTATTGAGACCTGTAGATTGTTGGTGAGTTGCAACAGTATTGAAGTATTCAGACAGATGATGGGTGAGTTGCAATAGTATTCAGACCTGTAGATGGTGGGTGAGTTGCAACAGTATTGAAGTATTCAGACAGATGGTGGTTGAGGTGCAACAGTATTCAGCCAGATGGTGGGTGAAGTGCAATAGTATTGAGACCTGTAGATGGTGGGTGAGTTGCAACAGTATTGAGGTATTCAGACAGATGGTGGGTGAGGTGCACCAGTATTCAGACAGATGGTGGGTGAGCTGCAACAGTATTGAGACCTGTAGATGGTGGGTGAGTTGCAACAGTATTGAAGTATTCAGACAGATGGTGGGTGAGGTGCACCAGTATTCAGACAGATGGTGGGTGAGTTACAACAGTATTGAGACCTGTAGATGGCGGGTAAGTTGCAACAGTATTGAAGTATTCAGACAGATGGTGGGTGAGGTGCACCAGTATTGAGACCTGTAGATGGTTGGTGAGTTGCAACAGTATTGAAGTATTGAGACAGACGGTAGGTGAGGTGCAACACAATTCAGACAGACAGTGGGTGAGCTGCAACAGTATTGAGACCTGTAGATTGTTGGTGAGTTGCAACAGTATTGAAGTATTCAGACAGATGGTGGGTGAGGTGCACCAGTATTCAGACAGATGGTGGGTGAGTTGCAACACTATTGAAGTATTCAGACAGATGGTGGTTGAGGTGCAACAGTATTCAGCCAGATGGTGGGTGAAGTGCAATAGTATTGAGACCTGTAGATGGTGGGTGAGTTGCAACAGTATTGAAGTATTCAGACAGATGGTGGGTGAGGTGCACCAGTATTCAGACAGATGGTGGGTGAGCTGCAACAGTATTGAGACCTGTAGATGGTGGGTGAGTTGCAACAGTATTGAAGTATTCAGACAGATGGAGGGTGAGGTGCACCAGTATTCAGACAGATGGTGGGTGAGCTGCAACAGTATTGAGACCTGTAGATGGTGGGTGAGTTGCAACAGTATTGAAGTATTCAGACAGATGGTGGGTGATGTGCACCAGTATTCAGACAGATGGTGGGTGAGTTACAACAGTATTGAGACCTGTAGATGGCGGGTAAGTTGCAATAGTATTCAGACAGATGGTGGGTGAGGTGCAACAGTATTCAGACAAACAATAAGTGAGGTGCAACGGTATTGAGACCTTTAGATGGTGGGTGAGTTGCAACAATATTGAAGTATTCAGACAGATGGTGGGTGAGATGCAACAGTATTGAGACCTGTAGATGGTGGGTTAGGTGTAACAGTATGGAAGTATTCCGACAGACGGTGGGGGGGGTGCAACAGTACTGAAGCATTCAGAAAGTTGGTGGGTGAGGTGCAACAGTATTGAGACCTGTAGATGGTGGGTGAGTTGCAATAGTATTGAGACATATGGTGGGTGGGGTGCAACAGTATTGAGACCTGTAGATGGTGGGTTAGGTGTAACAGTATTAAAGTATTCCGACAGATGGTGGGGGAGGTGCAACAGTATTGAGACCTGTAGATGGTGAGTTAGGTGCAACAGTATTAAAGTATTCAGACAGATTGTGGGTGAGGTGCAACAGTATTGAAACCTGTAGATGGTGAGTTAGGTGTAACAGTATTGAAGTATTCAGACAGATGGTGGGTGAGGTGCAACAGTATTCAGACTGATGGTGGGTGAGATGCAACAGTATTTAGATCTGTAGATGATGGGTTAGGTGCGACAGTATTGAAGTATTCAGACAGATGGTGGGTGAGGTGCAACAGTAATCAGACTGATGGTGGGTGAGATACAACAGTATTGAGACCTGTAGATGGTGAGTTAGGTGCAACAGTATTGAAGTATACCCAGCACCATACCCTGTAGCATACCCTGCACCATACCCTGTAGCATACCCTGCACCATACCCTTGAGCATACCCTGTAGCATACCCTGCACCATACCCTTTAGCATACCCAGCACCATACCCTGTAGCATACACAGCACCATACCCTGTAGCATACCCTGCACCATACCCTTTAGCATACCCAGCACCATACCCTGTAGCAAACCCTGCACCATACCCTTTAGCATACCCTGTAACATACCCTGCACCACATCCTGTAGCATACCCTGCACCATACCCTGGAGGAAACCCTGCACCATACCCTGTAGCAAACCCTGCACATACCCTTTAGCATACCCTGTAGCATACCCTGCACCATACCCTGTAGCATACCCTGCACCATACCCTTTAGCAAACCCAGCACCATACCATGTAGCATACCCTGCACCATACCCTGTAGCATACCCTGCACCATACCCTGGAGCAAACCCTGCACCATACCCTGTAGCCTACCCTGCACCATACCCTGTAGCAAACCCTGCACCATACCCTTTAGCAAACCCAGCACCATACCATGTAGCATACCCTGCACCATACCCTGTAGCATACCCTGCACCATACCCTGGAGCAAACCCTGCACCATACCATGGAGCAAACCCTGCACCATACCCTGTAGCATACCCTGCACCATACCCTTTAGCAAACCCAGCACCATACCATGTAGCATACCCTGCACCATACCCTGTATCATACCCTGCACCATACCCTTTAGCAAACCCTGCACCATACCCTGTAGCATACCCTGAACCATACCCTGTGGCAAACTCTGCACCATACCCTTTAGCATACCCTGCACCATACCCTGTAGCATACTCTGCACTATACCCAGTAACATACTCAGCACCATACCTTATACAATACCAAGCACAATACCCAGTAGAATACCTAGCAGCATACCCTGTACCATACCCAGCACTATACCCAGTAGCATACTCAGCACGATACCTTATACACGTTTATGTATTAAGAAATAGCCGCGAACAATTTGAAACTGACACTTCTAAACAATAATTATGACACCGTGCGTAAGCGACATTGACGCTGACCGCATCACCGTTGTTAACCCGTTAATCACCCGAGATTGTTGCACAGCAACTGGTATTACGGGTCGTTGATGCTGAATACGTCTGACCGACCCGTTGAGTGGAGCTACGCACACCCACTTACATCGAATGTACGAACATGTCATACTTATTTTCAGCTGTTTAACCTATAGCCGTACGTCGATTTAATTTCCGAATAAACAACAAAATAGTAGCGTATACGTTTTTAACGCTTTTTATTCCAACACCAAGAGTGTACGATATCATCGTTTATTGTACAATCATCGGTGAAACTGTTTAAAATGCGACTCATCGAGTTGTGTCTACCTCTAACATAAAACGTCAAAATAAGGGTTTCCAAATTATGCTTCCAAACGTACACGTTTTCAGAGCAGCCAAGAAATAAGACAAATCTTTGAAGTAAACGTCACAACCGAAATCCAATACTGGCAAACTTTTACCCGAGGTGTTATAAGAGTTAGCCCTAGAGACACGGATGAGGACCTCACACTATACACCCAAGAGGCTAACTCCAGTCACAACACACAACCCAAAATTGTCAGTACCCGCAGAATATACACAATGAATGGAAAATCTCACCCCACACCAACTTGACAAATACGACAACACGACAAATAAACACACAACCAACCAACATGGACACCTCAACCCAAAACATAAGCGTAGATGATTCACTCACAACAGAATATGACCCTCTCGACACATCGAATGTCTTCTTTAAAAAAAAAACATAACCATAAATCATGAAACCAGACAGGATTCAAAACCCAAAACAACCTTACAATGTTACTAGCATATATACTCAAACAGAACACCCCCAGCGCCAGCATTGAATCCTTGCACACAGTGGCTTCCAAACTAAATCTTACTAGTTCTGCGCAATAACGGGCCTGATGGCCTGGTATAAACTTGTTGTACCATCTACAGGGTAACACACAACCTCCAGCAAAATGTCCCATATTACTGCATTTATAGCAGTCATAGTTGGCTGAATGGGGTCACGTTTCTGTCTGGCTGTGCGCATGGGACACGTGTATGATGTGTGGTCGGTACTACCGCATCCTCCGAACTAGTTTCAGTTGTAGATGTATCGTAGTCACTAGTGTCGGCAAAGTCGCACTCAGACGTCGCGCTGTCGTTCCTACTGTCCCGGGAATCGCTACTACAACTACCGCTACTATAGTTATCCTTATCAGCACTACGTACGCGGTCCCACGATTTATAACCTCGTTGACACCACGTCATGTCGATATCGAATGACGAGGGCGAGGTAATTTCGCGTATTAACACCCTGAATACCCGTACAGTCGGGCTACGAGTTCTGGTTTTATACGTAGAGCTGACCTTTAAGGCGTAACAGCGGTAACACGAGACAATGTGTGTAGATATCAGGGGTTAACCTCTAGCATCGTTATACCGTCCCCCGCATTATTTTGACAGCTATATACCGTAACGTAGTGCTTTAAGGTAACGCGTGTTTGCATTACGAGTAAGGTACATCTGTATGTATACATCTATTGCCCCGTCAAATATATTCCCTCTAAATCTATAAGTTTCGGGTGTCGCGGGCGTCAGATCTTACATCAAATAAGTATGAGGCAATTTCGTCGCCTTATAATACGCCTCTCGTATACATTTTGTTTTCGTGGGATATACTTGACGAGCTAATGTTTCGATTTGACACCCATCTCTCTGGTTTTTATAAACTACCATATGAGTACTATTTAAACTAATAACTCGATGGAGTTTCGTTTTAGCAATACATTTTGCTGGAAATATATCAATGATACATTTCTGTGCCTCGACTTTTTCACGAACCATCTAAGTAGCTCAGTCTGTTCCTCGGACGTAATATCGCCCAGAAACTCGTCTACGACTATCCAACTCTTATCTCGAACTAACATTTCTGCTTCGATGACGTTACGTATAAAGGAAAAGGATATACCGTGTTTCGCGCAGAAAGACGTACAGAACCTGTTGTTCGCTAAATACTCACACGATGGCAGCGGGTTTTTCGCACAGCGGTAAATCGTTATCTGAACTCAGTAGTTACTTGTATACAAAGGTGGTCTTTCCAGCAGCACTACTTCCACTTATCAATACGCGGAGAGAGTGGGTTCGAATCCCGGTCGGGATTCAACCCAAAAAAAGTACGAGAATCTGTACTTTACCAAGAAAGTGTTACTCCAAATATAACATTTGTTACATTTGACCACTTTCTAAATGGCATTGTGTATTCATAACTACCTACAGGTATTTAAAAAATCGTTTAGATAACCTACTACAAATTTCCTATTCAAATTAAGCAGACTCCTCTCGAGCTGGCCAGGTGCGGGTTATTCTACACGGGAATAAACGATTGCGTTCAGTGCTATATGTGCGGTATTAAACTGTACAAATGGAAATATGAAGACAAAATCTTACGAGAACATAGAAGACATTCCCGAACTGCGTCTACATGAAGACCGTATTTGGCTCACCATCCGCACCATCAGAACGCACAGGTTCCTGAATCATTTAGCGGGCAGAAATCAGCCAATCACAGGACAAGGTAAAATATACGTCATCGTTACTCAGAGGTGGGGATAATTGTTTTGCTGGCAGAGATCAGCCAATGACAGGACAGAAATATATGACGTCATTACTCTGAGTTTGGGGGGTGGGGGAAGGGGACCCTGTGGACAGAAATCAGCCAATGAAAGGGCTGCAATTGAAAAACGAACAAAAAGTGCACTATATAATACTAAAGCATACTCAACACCACACCTTATACAATACCCAGCACACTACTCGTAAGAATACCAAGTAGATTACCCAGCAAGATACCCTGTACTATAACCTGCACCATACACTGTAGCATACCCAGGACCATACCCTGCACCATGCCCTAGCATACCCTGCACTATATCCAGTAGCATACTCAACACCATAACTTATACAATACCAATCACAATACCCAGTAGAATACCTAGAAGCATACCAATACCCTGTAGCATACCCAGGACTATACCCAGCACCATACCCTGTAGCATACCCAAGACCACACCCAGTACCATACCCAGCTTCACAACCAGCACTACACCCAGATCTTACATCAAATAAGTATGAGGCAATTTCGTCGCCTTATAATACGCCTCTCGTATACATTTTGTTTTCGTGGGATATACTTGACGAGCTAATGTTTCGATTTGACACCCATCTCTCTGGTTTTTATAAACTACCATATGAGTACTATTTAAACTAATAACTCGATGGAGTTTCGTTTTAGCAATACATTTTGCTGGAAATATATCAATGATACACTTCTGTGCCTCGACTTTTTCACGAACCATCTAAGTAGCTCAGTCTGTTCTTCGGACGTAATATCGCCCAGAAAATCGTCTACGACTATCCAACTCTTATCTCGAACTAACATTTCTGCTTCGATGACGTTACGTATAAAGGAAAAGGATATACCGTGTTTCGCGCAGAAAGACGTACAGAACCTGTTGTTCGCTAAATACTTACACGATGGCAGCGGGTTTTTCGCACAGAGGTAAATCGTTATCTGAACTCAGTAGTTACTTATATACAAAGGTGGTCTTTCCAGCAGCACTACTTCCACTTATCAATACGCGGAGAGAGTGGGTTCGAATCCCGGTCGGGACTCAACCCAAAAAAAGTACGAGAATCTGTACTTTACTAAGAAAGTGTTACTCCAAATATAACATTTGTTACATTTGACCACTTTCTAAATGGCATTGTGTATTCATAACTACCTACAGGTATTTAAAAAATCGTTTAGATAACCTACTACAAATTTCCTATTCAAATTAAGCAGACTCCTCTCGAGCTGGCCAGGTGCGGGTTATTCTACACGGGAATAAACGATTGCGTTCAGTGCTATATGTGCGGTATTAAACTGTACAAATGGAAATATGAAGACAAAATCTTACGAGAACATAGAAGACATTCCCGAACTGCGTCTACATGAAGACCGTATTTGGCTCACCATCCGCACCATCCGAACGCACAGGTTCCTGAATCATTTAGCGGGCAGAAATCAGCCAATCACAGGACAGGGTAAAATATACGTCATCGTTACTCAGAGGTGGGGATAATTGTTTTGCTGGCAGAGATCAGCCAATGACAGGACAGAAATATATGACGTCATTACTCTGAGTTTGGGGGGTGGGGGAAGGGGACCCTGTGGACAGAAATCAGCCAATGAAAGGGCTGCAATTGAAAAACGGACAAAAAGTGCACTATATAATACTAAAGCATACTCAACACCACACATTATACAATACCCAGCACACTACTCGGAAGAATACCAAGTAGATTACCCAGCAAGATACCCTGTACTATAACCTGCACCATACACTGTAGCATACCCAGGACCATACCCTGCACCATGCCCAATAGCATACCCTGCACTATATCCAGTAGCATACTCAACACCATAACTTATACAATACCAATCACAATACCCAGTAGAATACCTAGAAGCATACCAATACCCTGTAGCATACCCAGGACCATACCCAGCACCATACCCTGAAGCATACCCAAGACCACACCCAGTACCATACCCAGCTTCACAACCAGCACTACACCCAAAACCACGCACATGACGACACCATCACCACACCAAGCACCATACCCAGCACAAAGTACTTTACCCAGCACCACACCCAGCACTATACTCAATAGTATACTCAGCACCATACCCAGCATCACACCCAGCACCACACCCAGCATCATACCCAGAACCACACCCAGCACCACACCCAGCACCACACCCTGCATCATACTCAGCACCACATCCAGCACCACACCCTGCACCATACCCAGCACCACACCCAGCACCATACCCAGCACCACACCCAGCCTATACCCAGCATCACACCCAGCATCACACCAAGCATCACACCCTGCATCACACCCAGCATCACACCCAGCATCACACCAAGCATCAAACTCAGCATCATAACCAGCGGCACACCCTGCACCACACCCAGCATCATACACAGCACAACACCCAGCATCACACCAGGCACCACACCCAGCACCATACTCAGCACCACACCCAGCACCATACACAGCACCCCACCCAACATCATACCCAGCACCACACCCAGCATCATTCGTAGCACCATACCCAGCACCATACCAAGCACCACACCCAGCACCATACTCAGCACCATACCCAGCACCACACCCAGCACCACACCCAGCACCACTCCCAGCATCATACGTAGCACCATTCCCACCACCACACCCAACATCATACCCATCATCATACACAGCACCACACCCAGAACAATACCCAGCACCATACCCAGCACCACACCCAGCGCCATACCCAGCATCACACCCAGCACCATACCAAGCATCATACTCAACAAGGTACTCAGCACCATACCCAGCATCAAACCCAGCAACATACCAAGCATCACACCCAGCATCACACCTAGCATCATACCCAGCATCACACCCACCATCACACCCACCATCATACCCAGCATCACATCCAGCATCATACAATAGCATACCCACCACCACAACCACAACCACACTAAGCATCATACCCAGCACAATACCCAGCATCACACCCAGCACCATACCCAGCATCATACGCAACAAGGTACTCAGCACCATACCCAGCATCACACCCAGCACCATACCAAGCATCACACCCAGCATCACACCCACCATCATACACAGCATCACATCCAGCATCATACTCAATAGCATACCCAGCACCACAACCACACTCAGCATCATACCTAGCACAATAGCCAGCATCACACCCAGCATCACATCCAGAATCACACCCACCATCATACCCAGCATCACATCCAGCATCACACCCAGCATCACACCCCAGCACCATACCCAGCATCACACCCAGCATCACATCCAGCATCACACCCAGCATCACACCCAGCATCACACCAAGCATCACACCACGCATCACACCCACCGCCATACCCAGCATCACACCCAGCATCACATCCTGCATCACACCCAGCATCACACCCAGCATCACACCCAGCATCACACCAAGCATCACATCCAGCATCACATCCAGCATCACACCCAGCATCACATCCAGCATCACGCCCAGCATAACACCCAGCACCATACTCAGCACCACACCCAGCGCCACACCCAGCACCATACCCTGCACCACACCAAGAATCACACCCAGCATCACACAGAGCACCACAACCAGCATCACACCCAGCACCATACTCAGCACCACACCCTGCACCATACCCTGCACCACACCAAGAATCACACCCAGCATCACACCCAGCATCACAACCAGCATCACACCAAGCACCATAACCTGCACCAAACCCAGCACCACACCCTGCACCACACCCTGCACCACACCCTGCACCACACCCAGCACCATACCAAGCACCACACCCTGCACCACACCCAATGCCACACCCAGCACCATACTCAGCACCACACCCTGCACCACACCCAGCACCATACCAAGCACCACACCCTGCACCACACCCAATGCCACACCCAGCACCATACTCAGCACCACACCCTGCACCACACCCAGCACCACACCCTGCACCACACCCAGCACCACACCCAGCACCATACCAAGCACCACACCCTGCACCACACCCAATGCCACACCCAGCACCACACCCTGCACCACACCCTGCACCACACCCAGCACCATACCAAGCACCACACCCTGCACCACACCCAATGCCACACCCAGCACCATACTCAGCACCACACCCTGCACCACACCCAGCACCACACCCTGCACCACACCCAGCACCATACTCAGCACCAAACCCACACACAGCACCATACTCAGCACCACACCCTGCACCACACCCTGCACCACACCCTGCACCACACCCTGCACCACACCCTGCACCACACCCAGCATCACACAGAGCATCACATCCAGCATCACAGCCTGCATCACACCCAGCACCATACTCAGCACCACATCCTGCACCACACCCAGCGCCACACCCAGCACCACACCCAGCACCAAACCCAGCATCACATCCAGCATCACACCCAGCATCACACCCAGCACCACACCCTGCACCACACCCTGCACCATACTCAGCACCACACCCAGCACCATACTCAGCACCACACCCAGCACCATACTCAGCACCACACCCAGCACCATACCCTGCATCACACCCAGCACCACACCCAGCATCACACCCAGCACTACACTTAGCACCACACCCAGCATCATACTCAGCACCACACCAAGCATCACACCCTGCACCACAACGATCACCACACCCAGCACCACACCCAGCATCACATCCAGCATCACACCCAGCACCACACCCTGCACCAAACCCTGCACCATACTCAGCACCACACTCTGCACCACACCCAGCACCATACTTAGCACCACACCCTGCACCATACCCTGCATCACACCCAGCACCACACCCAGCATCACACCCAGCACCACACTCAGCACCACACCAAGCATCATACTCAGCACCACACCAAGCATCACACCCTGCACCACACCCAGCACCATACCCTGCACCACATCCTGCACCACACCCAGCCTCACACCCTGCACCATATACCCTGCACCACACCCAGCACCACACCCTGCACCATACCCAGCACCACACCAAGCATCACACCAAGCACCACACTAAGCATCACATACAGCATCACACCCAGCACCACACCCTGCACCACACCATGCACCACACCCAGCACCACACCCAGCACCACACCCTGCACCACACCAAGCATCACACCCTGCACCACACCCAACACCATACTCAGCACCATACCCTGAACCACACCAAGCACCCCACCCAGCACCACACCCAGCACCACACCCAGTACCATACCCAGCATCACACCCAGCATCACATCCAGCATCACACCCAGCACCACACCCAGCACCACACTGAGCACCACACCCTGCACCACACCCTGCACCACACCCAGCACCACACCCAACACCATACCCTGCACCACACAGAGCATCACACCCTGCACCACACCCAGCATCACACCCAGCACCACACCCAGCACCATACCCTGCACCACACAGAGCACCACACCCAGCACCACACCCAGGATCACACCCAGCACCACACCCAGCACCACACATAGCACCACACCATGCATCACACCCTGCACCACACCAAGCATCACATCCAGCACCACACCCAGCACAACACCCAGCACCACATCCAGCATCACACCCTGCACCACATCCAGCATCACACTCAGCACAACACCCAGCATCACACCCAGCACCACACCCAGCACCACACAGAGCACCACAACCAGCATCACACCCAGCAGCACACCCAGCATCACACAAAGCATCACACCCAGCTCCACACCCAGCACCACACAGAGCACCACACCCAGCATCACACCCAGCACTACACCTAGCATCATACCAAGCATCACACCCAGCACCACACAGAGCACCACACCCAGCATCATACACAGCACCACACAGAGCACCACACCCACACCACACCCAGCATCACACCAAGCACCACACCCAGCACCACACCCAGCATCACACCCAACACCATACCTGGCACCACACCCAGCATCATACTCAGCATCACACCCAGCACCACACCCAGCATCATACCCAGCACCATACCCAGCACAATACCCAGCACCATACCCAGCATCATACCCAGCACCATACCCAGCACCATACCCAGCATCATACCAAGCACCATACCAAGCACCACACAGAGCATCACACCCAGCACCACACCCAGCATCACACCCAGCACCATACCAAGCACCATACCCAGCATCATAGCCAGCATCACACCAAGCACCATACCCAGCACCACAACCAGCACCATACCCAGCACCATACCCTGCACCATACCCAGCACCCCACCCCACCCTGCACCACACCCAGCACCACACCCAGCACCACACCCAGCCCCCCACCCCACCCAAAAAACGTAAACATTGTATAAAAAGTGTTCAACGTTTTTATTTCTACACACATTGTAACCAAATTGTATAACAATCATCGAGAATTGTTTGTCTTTCCAACAGTATCGAAATTTAGCTAATCCCAAAGGCATATGCACTGCCAAGCCATCGATGAAAGTACAGGTATTCTAAGTTGGCTACTTTTTTATATTAGTTGTAATATTAATGCACCCGAATGTTACAAACAAACTCAAGCGAACGCCCTTGTTTGAAATCTAGATCTACAATAATTCTTATCATTGTAAAGTACAGTAAACTACGGTTATAACGAACTCAAAGGGACTACTAAATTTAATTCGTTATAACCGTAATTCGTTATAAGCATATATACAGCATAACTACAGCATAAAGTCGGGACTAAAAAGTTAGTTCGTTATATCCGTTAGTTCGTTATGAGCGTGTTCGTTATAACCGTAGTTTACTGTACATATCTTGACGATGACAGACATATGACATGTATGTCAAAGTATACATTCATTGAGAATTGTCCCTGCATTTCATTTTCTTATCTGAGATCCATTTTCTTACGTCAAAACAAAATGACGAGAGCGGTCGTGATTAGTTCATGCGAAACTGTTTAGATTATGTTACAAAATCACGTTATGAATCCCTGAACACCAGATTTGAATTACTGACTCGATGTTGAACGTGTTACATAAAAATGGCGGCGATTTACATGACGTACACGCAGGGTAAATGAACACAATTAGGTCCACATGTATGTCATGTTTACTATTACTAACACATGACTTCAAATATATACAACCTGTATACTGTAACGATATCTACATTTCTGTGTGATTTAAAGGTCAAGTTACCTATATATTTGAGAAAAATATACATCCTCATCCTTACAACAGAAAATGAGAATGATTTTGCTCATAATAACAAGTTTTCTGAATAAAAACAATCCTCATTCATTCTGAAAGAAAAAATAATTCGTTCACATGACAGAAAGAGTTACACCCTTAAAAATGTATCGAACAAAATATAGAACTTACATTTTCAGTGATTGAATCTACATTAACGATGGTTACATTACATTTTAAAGAACAATTTACAAGATTTCTTCACCTTTTAGAGTAATATGGAACCACTGAAGCCATACTTCAAATGCTAATGCTGTCGGCTTAGCAGTATCTTTCTAGAGGTAATACAGCACTGTATAGAGGCGCGAAGTAGTGAACCACTCAGGCTTGGTAGACTGTCTCTCGACCCCGATACTGGAAAGCAACTGTACGGAGTTCGGAACTACATCTTCATTCCATATGCAATACGCAGCTCGAGACAAAGTATTTGTACAGTTGAAGAAATGTTGATTTTGCAAAATTTACTAGTAGTCTTTAAAGCTGATCTTTTCTTCTGCCAAGCGATGAATCATTTTATGAATGTATTTCATTATCCCCTACTTTTTGAAGAGTTTAACCCCACCGCTTATCCAGACCCAAAAAGGGGGGGTGTCAGTCGTCTAAGGCGCCGCGATTTGCTGTGCAGAGTTGAGTTCCTTGGGCACGCCAGAAACCTATGATTGTGGGTTCGAATCCCGGTTCGCCCCGATTATGTTTCTAGGTGTGTCAGCACCATACCCGTGCTCGTGGGTTTCACCGAAGTGGTAAACGTATGAGACCTGCATCACTTCGGGCTTTCCTCCCACATTAATCTGACACGCCGCGATATAACTGTATTACTGTTGAAAGCGGTGTTAAACCCGACTCACTCTCTCACTCAATTTAATTTTCGCTGTTTTTCTAGGAACCCACGACAGATATCTTAAAATGAACTCGACTGTTCGGAAAGTCGAATGGGACCACACCATGTTAGATCAGCTGTTTGACTTCACGACATACACGTCACAACATACGAGGTCAAACAACCGTCTGTTAGCCTACAGAATTAAAATTGCATATTCTCACATCATTGAACGGAAAAAACAAAGCGTTTTCCCTTAGCTGACACTACAGATAACATATCAAATAAAAGTAAAAGACTTGCGATAGATCATCACACTATAAACGAGAGTACACTCGACATCATTAATTGGTAAATCTAAAATTAATTAGATCCCATATCCATTGCAGAATGTTGTAAATCCGAACTCTTGTTCGAGATATGATAATTTATTCCATTTTGTGAGGAGATGTACCATGTGTACTTCATAATATACAAGTGAAGCTTGTCTGGCGTGTTCAAAAATGATTCCTCTTCGTATGTTTGAAGGTGTTGCCTATCGGGATCTGTACAGACACCGTCACGACCATGATGGGCAGTTTGTACAAGATGACGGTTTTGTCCTGTTAGACTGCAGAGAGAGACTATCGGGATACAGCTGGGTGATGGGTATTGATGTTGATGAGATCATTCTTCCGAGGAGAAATGTCGCTTTAAAACCGTTCATCTATGTAAGTGATACTTGATTTTTTCATAGTTGACATGGTTCCTTTGCACCGGCAATGCCATGTTGTTTTCTAACACTTGTTGAAAGTTACGACCCCGGTGAAGATCCGGGTTAAAAGTTGTCTTCAGCAACCCATGCTTGTAAGGGCGACGGATGGGATCGATGCTCATGATGCCAATTAGTGATTGTCTGGTCCAGACTCGAATATTTACACACCGACGTCATATACCTGAACATTGCTGGGTGCTTCGTTTAAAAAACCCATAAAACTTTCAAATATTAAAAGTAGGCAAAATGGGCGATGGTCATCAAAACAATAGCCCAAGATATTAACAACAACGACACACAGACAAACAAACAAAGGTAGGTAGGTAACCTTATATCGAAATCAGCATCTATTTACCATAAAAAGCTAACAACATGTCAACTTTCCACCAGCATACGCTGTTGAATAGGCATTGTGTGATATTACTACTTTTTTCCTCAAATCTCCCTGACACAGGAACTAACTGCCAGGTACCCACAGGCAGCAAGGTTCCACTTCTACATCATGTTCCACTACACCAGCCACGGCAAAACCAGGAACCATTATTCTGGCATGGAACACTTCGACTACTATAGGTCGACCCCACCTCAATGGAAGGCTTTCAAGTACCTTTATATTCCGGATAGAGTGACGGTTCCAGAAACCCATCTGCTCTACGCCAAATCCCCTTACACAGTGTAAGTAGAAGAGGTTAGAGGTTTAGGCGAAATCCACTGACACAGTGGAACGGTTACCTGGTTTAAAGTAGTTTCACGATCAATAAAATCAACACCTATCGCATCTTTGAAGAGAACCGAAAGGAGATTGTGACATGTCAGATGACAATTCGGTTCCATCAGTGTCGCAGTTAGCTTTAACCATTGTTAATGTATGCGAATAAGAAGGTTTTACAGTCACACTTATCTAAGTCACATGTTTTATACTAGATACTTTCTTTGAGGCGCAACAGAAGAGTTTAAGTGTTTTAAGAGATTATTGCAGCTGGTAGGAGTTTATATTTATCAAAACAGATATCTATTACCTTGTCCTTGCACAAGAAGAGCAAAGTAAGTCTTTTGTCAAGCAATGCAATGTGTTGATCTATAATTTCAAATATGTATATACATCAATAAAGACCTGTTTAAGAATCATTCGTTGCCATATTTTCACACTAGTTGCCCTGTAAACACTTGGGCATAATAACTATTAGAAATCTGTTTTTCTTTCAGACCTCGTGTGTCCTCAGCTGATGGTGTTGTTCATCACGTTCGTTCATGTCATCGTCCTGAGAGCGTTTGCTTCCCTCCAGGCTCGGTTATTGATGATTCTCTTCTGAGATTTGAAGCCGAATTGCCACAGAGAGTTAAACAGGCGATGAAAGAAATTGTGTAATTGTTCGTCATTTTCGTTTGCTGTTCTGCAGGTGTGGAACCTGTTGACAAGCGGGCGAGTTTCGGTGATGCTGATATTGACGGCAACACCCATAACGGCCTCGAGATCATCACCGGCTTTCATTTTGAGCTTGCGAACAATTCATATAAAGTTTAACTTGTAAAGGGATGAATAATTAATTTCGTTTGGAGTTTGTTGTGTACTTTTTAATCCGGCGATTGAATAAATATATACTGCTCCACTGTCTTGATAACTGGGTTTCATCGTACCACGACAACATGATATTCTACACATGATTATTTACAGGCTTACGTGATCTACATGTAATATTGTTGATAAAACAACACCCACTCACTCATCACCAACGCGAAAAGGAGCATGGGGGATATGTTTATTCATCATTGTGTTCATGTTCACTGTTAGTACTCGTCACGATATGCCTGAAATACTGCCGATGTGACGTTAAATATTAACTCACTCACTCACCCACTGTAAGTATTAGAGCTCAGGAAAGTCAAACTATGCTGAGAGAAAAGTAGTGACTTTGAGATCGAATCCATATGACAGTCTGGATCCCATGTTGTGATGCGGCAATGTAAAAATCACATTCCACAAGCGAACTCTTGGTATCATCACTGTTTGATGGTGATTCATAAACACATACTCATGATATAGTCGGAGGAGTACAATCGGCTCTGCTTTCAGCGGAGATTTCGTATGGATATGGAAAGGGCTTTGTCGCGTTTGTTTACCGATAAGGTTTCACATATGTAACAAAAGTCTTTATCTTGTAGTTCAAAGCCGTATTGTTCATACATTAATATTGGTTGTGTTGCTTCACACAGTGAAGGAATATTTGTATCTCTAAGATTAACATACTTGGAAACCAATAATTTTAATGCAGTCGTTTCAAAATGTGAAAGACCCGTGAAGATCTGGGGTAGAATATGTATTCAGCAACCCATGCTTGCCGTAAAAGGTGACTATGCTTGTCGTAAGAGGCGACCAACGGGGATCGGGTTGCCAGGTTCGCTGACTTGGTTGATGCATGTCATCGTATCCCAATTGCGTTGATCGAGGCTCAAGATGTCATACCGCCGCCATGTAGCTGGAATACTGCTGAGTGCGGCGTTAAACAACAAAGAAACAAAACAAAATGAGAAACGTTAAGATAAAAAAGTTAAACATTATCCACAACTCGTGTATGGGAAACGTCGGCCTCATCTCATCGGTCGGCATTTGCCTTGGTGTCTTCCCTAGGCTTAATTGTTCTAATTAAAAGCTTTCTTTCTAAAACTGACATGTACATTTTTCAACTATTTGCAATTCCTAAATGTAATAGTTATTTATCATTTAGGTATATATGAATGCTTAGGTAAACATCGGAACAGTAACATATTGTTTTCTTGTAAATAATGAAATAAACACTACAAAGTAATGTTTCGATATATTTTTTTCCATCAATTCATATGTCATCGTTGTAACCAAATACTTTATAAAGGAATGTACTCTTCAAAATAGCATAACCGAACGTGGAACGTAATTATGAGGTTTGCGAACACAGTGTTACATATATTGCAATAAATGTTTAAAGTTTGCATCGAATTTGTCTTCAGCAACTCATGCTTGTCTTAAGGGGCGACTAACGGGATCGGGTGGTCAGGCTCGCTGACTTGGTTGATGCATGTCAACGTATCCTTATTGCGTACAACGATGCTCATGATTTCAATCACCAGATTGTCTTGTCTTGCCGCGTTAAACAGAAAGCAAGAGGTTCTCTCTTGTTCCACGTTCACAGTATTTTGCTCGTTGCCTGGGGCGACAATACCTGACCCTGCCAATTGTCAGACAGCTTATACCAAGATTAGTCAAGTTTGGTTAGTCAAGCAATAGTTACCTGTTTACCTTTCATGATGTCGGCGAAACATACCTTCAGACATCGCTAGAAGTAATGATTAAGCTTGCACATAGCGAGTTCTCATGCGCAAATAAACCATGACTATGGTTTAGTTATTGCTCTTATTTTTCTTATTTATCATCCATGTATGCTTATAACAAGACTTTATTCGTGTTCATTACCTTTAAGAACTGCCATAAAAACATATTACTGCATTCAGTCAGTGAGACTTATCTCCCCTGAATAGCAGACGACAATGCACGGCTAAAGTAAAGATGTGTTGTTTTTTTATGTTTATTGAATTAACCTTCCTTTCTGACTTTAATGTCATTAATACACAATGTTTTTTGCAACATTCATCTATATGTTCACGAAAATGAAAAAACTCGTTTTTCCTCCCTGCACGTTCTTCAGAGTCCATCTCAGTTGTCAAAGGTCAGGCAAGAGACCAGTCATTATGACAAAATGTGTATACATGCATATACGTAATATTAAAGTTTATAACAAGAAATTCATTGTAAATAAATACACAGCAAATTAATATGACAGTCAAATGCCATAGGCGTTTATTCAATCTTTTTAATACTGACAAATTTTGTGCCAAGGTGGATTTTGAAATTGAAACATGATGGCGTAAGGAAGAAAATTAATATTTTAGTAAGCACTTGATATATTATCTTGCAGTTTGGACTAGGATAGTGTACACACATATCACATTTGATAGCATATAGAATTGTTCTCCAAACAAATGCTTAATCACACCCTTGATTTGAGAAATACAAATCATAATCATTTTTTAAATGATATGTTTTGGTGAAAATCTTGTTATTTACATCAATTTTCATAACGTATTATTTATGAATAACGATCTAATCAGCACCATCATGCCATAATGTTACTAAGAATGTTCAAAAAGATGAAATGCATGACAACCTAAAACACCATTTCGGGGCATATTTGCTTCAGGTGTGGGGTATAAGAATGGCTCGTTGTTCATAATTTGAGTTTACATAGTACATAGAAATATTCACTGAGTTCAACTAAACCAAACTGTACAGTATAGACCTGTTATGTAGTGGATAGTTGAAACTATCTTTGGCCGGGCCTTCTTCTCCGTCTGTATAGACACATTGATAAAAAACATATGTACATCACACAACTGTAGCTAAATAGTATTTCGCAAAGTCTTCATAGGGCTATTGAGAACATTAATTCGACAAATAACAACATGTCATTTTAACTTATCAATAAAAACATAGACATTATCAAACATACAATGAAGACGTTCAACCAGAAATCAATATTTGAAGAAGTCCCGTCGTCTAGACCTTGTAATTCCCAATGTATAATTGCGTCTCTTGTACTAGAATCCGACGATCGTGGGTTCTAAAACCAGAACAAGCCCGCGGTCGCGCGTTTAACAAAACCGGTAAACGTCTTGGAACTGCATTATTTGGGGTGTTCCTCCCACATTAACCTGGTACGCTGTGATATACTACTCAACAGATGTTTATGAAAAACTTTTTTTTTTCATTTTGTAGTCATATGAAAAAATCGGATGTCCTTTACTTTCTTTTGAGTTGTATAACAATCAAACACTGTCCTAAATGTTAAATCTAACCAATTAACCCTTTAAGTGAAATGTTTACATTGCATGTATCAGCCATAAATGTCAGTTATGAGGAGACATCCGCTAAATAATTCAAACATATCATTTCATTTATAAATATTACTATGGTTCACACACTTGGGTACGGAAAGGCACATTAAATACATCGAGGTAAACATCATCGATTAACGAAAATTGAAACACATAATCAAAAAACTATTCAAAACTCACGAATCGGGGTGAAACGATCAGATATGACAGAAAGCCGATTAAAAGGGTACGCATGCACTTTAAGTAGCATCCGTCGTAAGTGAAGGCAAAGCAACATTCCATGACAGTCAAGGTCATCGGAGGGTGTCGACCATGGAACTTTGTGGGGTTCATTTTCAGGTACGTCATTGAAGTTACAGAAGTAGTAGCTGGGAATGGGAAAATACAAGAACACAAGACGTCAAAAGCTGAATACTTCATGCTAGCCCTCGTACTCATCTTATGCGGCATATTTTCGAAAGTGTCCATAAATCAATAAATCAATTAATCAATTAAGAAAAAAGACAAAAAAGAGACACACAGTGAAAATTCGTACAACAGGTATAAGTAGGCTATGACATCCATCATCATACTTACATGTCATAGATTTAGGGGCCAGGACGAAAGTTCCATGCCGGATAAAGATATCATTCATATATTTTGGTGTGAGGCTAACAAGCCTGTACATGTACACATTGTATCCCACAAAAACAGCTTGTCAGGCGTTTTAAGTTCAAGTCAATAAAAACAGGTTCAAACAACAGACAAACTCGCACAACATATTTGAAAATGAACAGCATCGCCATCCTGCAGTTAAACAATTTGCGTGAAAAAGCAGTCACTGACAAACAGGCTAAATGGGGGTGAACATATCAAAGGAATAACATAACATATATATAGTACACCTCCAAAAGAAACGCGAAGATGTTCGGTGGGCAATATTATCGAACAGAAGTGGTGTGAACAAACATTTTTAATTAGACAAAATTGCATAAAACGTGGTTTGAGAACGTTTCAACTGACTTATTAAGTGCCCTGTCACCTGTCTCAAATAATAGCTGTTGCTTTTGTAGTTTGAGTTTAAGTTTGACACGAAAACACCACACCCTGTCCAGCTTACTAAAGCTTGATGGAGGTTGTCACGAGTTGCCAGGCACCTTGGTATCTATCATTCCACAACATACAGGCTTCAGGAACATCCGCATACGACAACATAACAGGTAATCAACCACGAAGCGGCCGATCTGGTGTCACGTCTTATCATTAAAACATTTTTTTTTCAATTGAATAAGACGAATTTGTCAATAAATGATGACGACCTCCAGAGTAAATTAAAGATTACCTGTCCCGAGGGTTTGAATGGTGCGAGCCCCGAGCCTTTGGTGGTAATTATTATTAAATAAATTACCAAACAGATTATTCATTGCAGCTTTAAGAAAGAAAATGAAGTGAAAGGTATGAACTGTCAAGCGTACAGAGTGTTCTTCCTCTCTATCTAGATACACTTGATTCAATCTCTGACAGAAGGACCCCGACAATGTTCAACTGTTTTACACCATTTCTTATCACGGCATCCTGCAGAAACAATTATTTGGAACAATTTGTTTAAATCCCAGGCTTGCCCCAGAATATCAAATGATCTGTAACATGCAACAGTTACTTCTTAAACTCATTTCTTTGTAAATCCGTGCCATACTGTACCATGCTCCTTCCTAAACGCAATCCCTTCTCAACACGTGTCACATAAATTGTTTACTTTGTCCAAAATGTTTACCAGTAGCACATGTATTGTCTGCACAGATATTGTGAACAGAATCCAACAAAGCTGGTGGCATTGCACTGTTCGAAATACAAAGGGCATTATACATACCAAATATCATTATCTATTTTTAACATTTTCTTTTTAATATTGTAATTTTGAGAAACATCATTGACATGCCAAAATGCCTAAAAACCATTCGATATGATCTGAATAAACGCAAATCTAAAGACTTTTGTAAAAAGCGTATACATCTAATGCGGACATTGACATACCAGCCAGCTCAGGTACAAGAACAATTATTACGGGTACGTCACACGCCTGTATTTGACGCACGTGCCATATCATAATGACTCTCGTCGGTGGTCATGTCGTCAGCCTCGCCCTGCGGCCGTGGTGGCAAAGACAACATTGGGTAGTTCTGACTTCGACCTGGAGCAGGTTGGGGTGTCAACGTGCACGCGTCTTCGTGAATAGTAAATGTTGCACCAGCATCTGAATCAAATAGATACTTTGTGTTTCTGTGGCAACAAGTTAATTAATCACATTACAATATCGAAAAGGCAAATTAAAATAATAACTTCCTTAATAAACCTTTTAAAGTGGCATTCGGAGGTTGGAATGATGACCAAGGGAGATAGTTCTAATGTTCACCGTCGTCAAGCAAGCTGGCATCGCTGGCTTGATAACGGTGTTGGTATCTGCACCGAAACGTCGCATTCATTGTAATGAAGAAGTTGTATATCCATAAAACTATCTTCCTTGTTCCTTAATGCAGTACGTAATGTTATTGGAAATGTTCCTTTGGTTAAAATTGTATAAATGGCTTTGTCGGTCAACTGATCATAGCTGGTATGATGCTAATCATTACATATAATTATACAGGACTCGTGGTGAATGAGTGAGTGGCAGAGTATGTTTTAAATAAAATCTAAATAAAAGTTTTCCATAATCATAAGAAATATCTGCTAAAGCATAGTCCATTGTACAATTCCAGCTATATCATACCATAGATTTTCAATTAATGATTTTAGTTATTTTTGTATTTATTTATTTAAATCATAACGTTAACATGGGATGAAAGTCGGGAGTGGTGCAGGCCAAAGAGGATCCTGGTATATTTATTGCCTACGATGTATAACGAATTGCAGGGTCTTAGACGGTTGGACCACTCATCCTCCCGTTAGCCAGTGAGACCACTAGGTTCAAATATAACTTTATGCCATCCTCTGAAATCTGCCCCGAAGTATGGAGGATACACCTTAGTTTGAACATTGAGCTACACATGTAGATTACCTGCTTCTGATTGGCGTCTTTTCCTATTCCTGACTACAACGACAACTGTGACGATAATGATGAATATGACGACAGCTGAAGATGCGGCTCCCACCGCCACGACAAAAGTGGAGCAGGTCTCTGAAACATGTGAGTGAATTGCACAGTAACATGTCGGCATAACACAACATAGCCATGCATTTGAAGGGCAGGGTCGGGAATAACACAGTTGTAACTTACATGCTACAATAGCCGCTACAATTAGGAGATACGCCGTCTTTATTTTAAAATTAGCGGTAGTATAAAGGATTTATACAAGCTCTAAATTTTATTTAAAACCGAACGCGTTTAGAGCTAGAGTTTTTAAAATAAATTTGAAATATCGAGAAACTAATCGAAATAATAAGAAAATAATCGCAGCGATGAGAAAGAAATCGAAGCAACGAGAAAAAAATTGAAATAACGAGTAAATAATTGAAGCAAGGATAAACGGAATCGAAATTTCGAGTTTTTGAAATAACGAGAAAATAATCGAAATTATCTAATTGGGACAATAACTTTCTATGATTTGCCTGTGGTTAATTGATTGAATGTAAAAGCGTGGACGAGTTTATCTCATATCACAGGTGAAACAGGTAACAGCCATGTTCACTCGTGCATCACTTTCTGAGCATCAGGCCGTATCATTTCATGATTTTACTGTAAGCAAAATGGCACTGTAAGCACATTGGGAAGACAACCAGGAAACAAAAGCCCACCCACTCACTCACGCGCTCACTTGTACGCCACCAACCCACTCACTCGATCACTCACTCACTCACTGGAGCATCTCACTCAAACACTCAGTCACTCACTCAAAACCCACCAAGCCGCTCACTCACTCACTCACTCACGCATCCAACCACTCAATGTTTTGCACTGAGACTCATCTCCTGTTTCAGTTGTATCTTCCTGCATGCAATCGACTTCTGTTGCTCGTTTTGACCTTTGTTAATACTGGAATATTTCCTTGTAAAATTCAATGGAGACGAATTGTATGTGATGTATATCATTATATATTGACAGTAGCGGGTGACCTCGCCTGTAGTAGCACTACCAAGCTTATGAACGTCAGACTGTTGCGTGATTACATTATCAACCGAGCGGAGAGATATGAAACAACTTTAGATTAATTCCTCAATGTCCAAAACAACAATTAACCATTGCTCCTTCCCTTCTTCAAATATAAAAGATTTGTAATCTCAATCTGTTTAACAGGATCTTACGACATGTTGTTGTCACACTGATGGATGTGTGGTTGCTGGAACCATAACCATTCAGTGCCAACATCTGAACAGTGTACGTCGTCTCAGCTTCAAGACCCTCGAGTTCCACTTGAAGGGCGTCGTCCTCACTCGGCATGGAGGGATGCGTGATCCATTGTCTGCTATCTTGCCTGTATTGGATTCTAAAGCTCTGTTTGGCGCCGCCATTGGAACCTTTTTCCCATGTTAAAGTTACGGACCGAGGCTTGACAGATGAAGCTTGCAGATTCCTTGGTACGTCTGGCTGAGCTGGAGAAGATTAAAAGCTTGAATCAGTAAAGTAAATCCTCCCTTTTCCGGATCCGGTAAGTCGTGCATCTCTGACTAGTTAATCAGGACATTTGTTAATTCGGATGATTTCAAAAGGAAGAGTACCATCCCGATAAAAGAGGTTTCACTGTATATTAGTATATAGACTATAAGTGGAAAATAAGGGATTTTATGTACATACAACAACACAATGTATTGATATGTTTTACGTATTATGGTGTGATTTATTTGAACCAGTATTTCAAACGTCATCTTTTTCATTTTGAAAGAAATATATTAGTGGATAACATATCTGCAGATGGAATCCTATAGCTTTTTGGGAAGTGTATATTTCTTTGAAATAAAAGGCATGGCATGATAAGGGTCCTTTTGGTCCTTGCTGGACATAGTAATATGACTAAACTGTTGGCTTTTCCATACAAACACTTGTCTTACTTATATCCAAGTTATATCCAAATCGGTTTTGGTGTATCTTGGTCAAAACAGACATCAAAGCAACAATGAATTTGACTTGAGTATTTTTGGAAGAGTGAGTGAGTGAGTATGGTTTTACGCCGCTTTTAGCAATATTCCAGCAATATCACGGCGGGGGACACCAGAAATGGGCTTCACACATTGTACCCATGTCGAGAATCGAACCCGGGTCTTCGGCGTGACGAGCTAACGCTTTAACCACTAGGCTACCCGACCGCCCCTATTTTTGGAAGATGTCGTAAAGCAAATGATAGAGCGGGCCACTATCCCGGGTGTAGAACATGGTAGAATGAAACGGGATCTGGATACGCATTATCCACCATGCCTCCAAACCGACTTCAATCTACATCAGGGGCGGTCGGGTAGCCTTGTGGTTTAAGCGTTCGCTTGTCACGCCGAAGACCCGGGTTCGATTCCCCATATGGGTACAATGTGTGAAGCCCGTTTTCCGGTGTCCCCCGCCGTGATATTGCTGGAATATTGCTAAAAGCGGTGTAAAATTGTACTCACTCACTCACTCAATCTACATCACGTTCTAAAAACTAAAAATAACTACCACACAAACTATTCTCTCATCTCATTCTAGAAACAAATATTACATCACATAAACCAACCATTTCAAATATCCGCTACAATCTACATTACATTCTAGAAACAAGTACAACATCACATATTATATCTCATACCTATTATATTCCAGGGCTGCAATATTTCATCGAGTTGACAAAAACCGGGATTAAATAAGTTTGTTCATCAAGTTCATTGAACACCATTGAAGCCATATCACTCACTGACTCACTGACTCACTAATAATGTGAAACTCTAAGAACTTTTGTAATTAGTCTACGGTACTATAATCTGCCGTGTGAAGACCGGAAATATACCATTTCATCAACTTCATCAACGTGATCAAATCTGCAAGGACAGCAACGAGGTCCATCACATGGAGACAGAACAACTCACATGGAGACAGAACAACTCACATGGAGACAGAACAACTCACATGGAGCCAGAACAACTCACACGGAGACAGAACAACTCACACGGAGACAGAACAACTCACATGGAGACAGAACAACTCACATGGAGACAGAACAACTCACACAAGGACAGAACATCTCACATAGAGACAGAACAACTCACATGGATACAGAACAACTCACACGGAGACAGAACAACTCACACGGAGACAGAACAACTCACACGGAGACAGAACAACTCACATGGAGACAGAACAACTCAAACAAGGACAGAACAACTCAAACAAGGACAGAACAACTCACACGGAGATAGAACAACTCACATGGAGATAGAACAACTCACATGGAGACAGAACAACTCACACGGAGACAGAACAACTCACACGGAGATAGAACAACTCACATGGAGACAGAACAACTCACATGGAGACAGAACAACTCACACGGAGACAGAACAACTCACACGGAGACAGAACAACTCACATGGAGACAGAACAACTCACACGGAGACAGAACAACTCACATGGAGACAGAACAACTCACACAAGGACAGAACAACTCACACGGAGACAGAACAACTCACACGGAGACAGAACAACTCACATGGAGACAGAACAACTCACACAAGGACAGAACAACTAACACGGAGACAGAACAACTCACATAGAGACAGAACAACTCACACGGAGACAGAACAACTCACACAAGGACAGAACAACTCACACGGAGACAGAACAACTCACACGGAGATAGAACAACTCACATGGAGACAGAACAACTCAAACGGAGACAGAACAACTCACACGGAGACAGAACAACTCACACGGAGATAGAACAACTCACACGGAGACAGAACAACTCACATGGAGACAGAACAACTCACACGGAGACAGAACAACTCACACGGAGACAGAACAACTCACATGGAGACAGAACAACTCACATGGAGACAGAACAACTCACATGGAGACAGAACAACTCACACGAGGACAGAACAACTCACACGGAGACAGAACAACTCACACGGAGACAGAACAACTCACATGGAGACAGAACAACTCACACAAGGACAGAACAACTCACACGGAGACAGAACAACTCACATAGAGACAGAACAACTCACACGGAGACAGAACAACTCACATGGAGACAGAACAACTCACATGGAGACAGAACAACTCACACAAGGACAGAACAACTCACACGGAGACAGAACAACTCACATAGAGACAGAACAACTCACACGGAGACAGAACATCTCACACAAGGACAGAACAACTCACACGGAGACAGAACAACTCACACGGAGATAGAACAACTCACATGGAGACAGAACAACTCAAACGGAGACAGAACAACTCACACGGAGACAGAACAACTCACACGGAGATAGAACAACTCACACGGAGACAGAACAACTCACATGGAGACAGAACAACTCACACGGAGACAGAACAACTCACACGGAGACAGAACAACTCACATGGAGACAGAACAACTCACATGGAGACAGAACAACTCACATCGAGACAGAACAACTGACACAAGGACAGAACAACTCACACGGAGACAGAACAACTCACACGGAGACAGAACAACTCACATGGAGACAGAACAACTCACACAAGGACAGAACAACTCACACGGAGACAGAACAACTCACATAGAGACAGAACAACTCACACGGAGATAGAACAACTCACATGGAGACAGAACAACTCACATGGAGACAGAACAACTCACACAAGGACAGAACAACTCACACAGAGAGAGAACAACTCACATGGAGACAGAACAACTCACACAAGGACAGAACAACTCACACGGAGACAGAACAACTCACACAGAGACAAAACAACTCACACGGAGACAGAACAACTCACATGGAGACAGAACAACTCACATGGAGACAGAACAACTCACACAAGGACAGAACAACTCACAGGGAGACAGAACAACTCACACGGAGACAGAACAACTCACATGGAGACAGAACAACTCACACAAGGACAGAACAACTCACACGGAGACAGAACAACTCACATAGAGACAGAACAACTCACACGGAGCCAGAACAACTCACACGGAGACAGAACAACTCACATGGAGACAGAACAACTCACAGGGAGACAGAACAACTCACACGGAGACAGAACAACTCACATGGAGACAGAACAACTCACACGGAGACAGAACAACTCACATGGAGACAGAACAACTCACATGGAGACAGAACAACTCACACACACAAGGACAGAACAACTCACACGGAGACAGAACAACTCACGCGGAGACAGAACAACTCACATGGAGACAGAACAACTCACACAAGGACACAACAACTCACACGGAGACAGAACAACTCACATAGAGACAGAACAACTCACACGGAGACAGAACAACTCACATGGAGACAGAACAACTCACACGGAGACAGAACAACTCACATAGAGACAGAACAACTCACATGGAGACAGAACAACTCACATGGAGACAGAACAACTCACATGGAGACAGAACAACTCACATGGAGACAGAACAACTCACACGGAGACAGAACAACTCACACGGAGACAGAACAACTCACATGGAGACAGAACAACTCACATGGAGACAGAACAACTCACATGGAGACAGAACAACTCACATGGAGACAGAACAACTCACATGGAGACAGAACAACTCACATGGAGACAGAACAACTCACAGGGAGACAGAACAACTCACACGGAGACAGAACAACTCACACGGAGACAGAACAACTCACATGGAGACAGAACAACTCACATAGAGACAGAACAACTCACATGGACAGAACAACTCACACGGAGACAGAACAACTCACATAGAGACTTCAGCACAACGTTCAGCATCCAGGTCCCCTCCGTGTTTGTCACGTTCACTGTGTAGTTTGTCAAGTCCTCTTCTTGGACTTCTAAGATGGTTAAACTTCCTGTTACACGGAAATCAACGACTGTGACATTGGTGTTAGTGAGTGGCTTCCCCATTGGTGATTTACTCCACGTGACTGTTGGCTCAGGGAAAGCTATGGCAGTGAGACTTAGTGTGACGGTTCTATTTAGAGCTGACCTGAACACAGGTCCACCCGGTGTAGATCCATATGGTCTTGGGGCACCTGAATAAAGATAGAACAATATAGTAATGCCAACTTCGCATCATAAATGTAAGTCGGCCATATTACCTTCCATACACATAAACGAATCAGTTTCACGGCATTATGTTCATATAGAAACGTCTTACAATGTCAAAGAATTATGGATAACATACCATACCGCCGGAGCAGGGATAAAATAAAATAGGGTTTAACGTCGCGTTCAAGATTAATGCATTCATATAACCAAGTGCCTGCATGCGTGCGCGCGTGCGTGTGCGTGTGCGTGTGCGTGTGCGTGTGCGTGTGCGTGTGTGTGTGTGTGTCTGCGTGTGTTTGTGTGGCTGCTTGTACTAGTCCGGACTAAGTTATTAGTTCTAGCTTACTGAGATACCATGCCGCAGTTTAACATGAATACCCCACCCAGACAGAGTATACTTACTCCGAGCCGACCAGTCCTTGTTTTAGCCCCGTAATGCCGAGCGCCAGGCAGGGTAACAACAGCTACCATCTTTTAACGTCTTCTGGTATTACGCGGCCGGGGATCGAACCCCGGACTTTCCGCTCTCCAGGCGGACCCACCAGAACAGAAGTGCATGTCGTTCACGAAGTACATGCACCGTTGTAAAGTGAGAAAATAAAACATGTTTGCCGTTTTAAAGACCACAGCCTCTGTGATCTCACGATAACTCATGTAGCTTAGAAAAATGATTGATTTTAACAATGTTATAAGCTGCGTCTTGGATGAGGATAACCGGTAGAAGAATAGATACTGATGCTGCCGACCAACACTCCTAGCCCATACAGCGTACAAGAACGTAATTATTTTACTGATGTGGGAAACCAAGTACCAACTGTACAATGATCACTGGACAATACGACTTTGCCTTTTGTTGGTTACCCAAGTTGCCATGTAGGAGTAACTGGTGACGCGATGGCTGATGCTGAAGCAAAAGTAGCTCTTAACAAATCGGTGACACCATTTCTACTATAGGTTATACCTACTTGGGTATTTGAAGAGGTTATTCTAGGAACGACGATGTCGCATTGGTCAAACTAGACATACACATAATTATTTGTAGAAAGTTGAGAATTCACCTATGTATACCTTGTGGTGTATAAGAGATTCACAGTGAAGACTCGTTTGCTGGAGCCAAGACAAGGGTTTAGTATTTCAAAGTTTTATCTCTGAATGATAGTGTTACTACCGTGAGGATTAACATTACTCAATCATTATCTTTTCTTAAAGAACTGAAGTAACCGACCCATTTGAATTAACATATGTTCTGTATAAGGTAACTAATAGCTTAAACTGTAGTAGGATATATTCAACAACTGAGCTTCATTGTGGCTTAGACCTCGAAGGAGGTTGAAGCGTCGTAAAATAATTTTCCTCGTGCACCATATGGGGCAACACTTCCTTAAAACTATTTTATTTCTGCCTCTGTTATGATCGCATTGTTATTATTGTTGTTTAATTTGGAACAAACTTGCCAACAAAGGCAAGCTACAAAAGGAATGATCTAAAACTATGGGTAGAGTACAGATATCAGGGGAACCTTACTATTGTTGCCTGAATTATATATTGCGACGTTGTGTATTAGTTCGATGTTTTTATCCCCCGTAGTTTTGTGGATAGAGCGTCTGCCCGGGAGCGGGCTCCTCATTGTCTTGATGGCTACTCAATCAATAATATACATTAGTTGATACTCGATATATACCCCTTTCTGATATCTACTTCAATTCAGTGTATTCACGAAGGCTATCAAATCAATAATCCAGATATAGGACGTCAAGAGACGATACTTGCATTTTACTTGTAATGATATGTTTCGTTCCACAGCTTTCCCGATCACATTCCTTGCAGAGCAGGTGTATAGCCCTGTTTGACGACATCCAACATCCTCGATACTCGCTTCGACTGTCTCGCTGTTAGCCCCACTTCCTATACTGGATGTCTTGTTCCTGATCTCTATAGTAGAAGCAGGAATACTGCTGATGTCACATTGCAGTGTCACATTGTCGTGTTCCGTCACGGTCACGTCTCTGTCCCCAGACGTGACACCAAAATACTGGATATCCGGAGCATCTGGAACACCACCACAGGCACATGAATTATTTGATCAATCAAACAGGTAAACACAACCAACACTTACTCAGACACGGTGCACTGACTACGAGCCCACCACTTCTTGTTATATCGTCTTAAGCGTTCGCTCGTCACGCCGAAGACCCGGGTTCGATTCCCGACATGGGTACAATGTGTGAAGCCCATTTCTGGTGTCTCCCGCCGTGATATTGCTGGAATATTGCTAAAAGCGGCGTAAAACCATACTCACTCACTCACTATATAGTCTTAATACCGAGTGCGAGGCAGGTCAAAACAAGTACCATCTTTTGGTATGACGCAGCCGGATGAACCACTGACATTCCGCTCTCTGGGCAGACACTCAATCCACTACACCACGGGAGCGAATCAAATATTGAATATCATGTGGAAACTACATGCATATGCAGCATAGTCAGTAAACACTATTGATCAAAATACAAGTATTTTTATTTAAGCAAGTTTAGTTACATCATTCTCGATCTATACCTTTCATATTCGGTCAACTTTTAAGCAAAGGAGATACTACATAGGACATGCCGCTTACATTGCACCTCCAATGTTATATTTGAAGATGATTGTTGGGTGTGTCGTGTCCCATTACATGTCAGAACCGTGTTGGACGCTGCGCAAACATACACTCCTGCATCAGTTTTCTGTATGTCCTTCAGATGTAGAGTACCATTCATAGAGATCCCACCATCTGCACCTTCCTTTGTCCAAACTATAGACGTCGCTTCCGGGTTCGCATCTGCTATACAGCGGATAGTCAAATCTTCCGACACCTTTACGACTCGCAGGACATCGTCAATGTGAACGACTGGCGGATCTAAAATAGGAATTCAGTATAACTGAACACTACTGTTACTTTTGAATAAAGGGGGCAAAACACTGAATAGACATTGAACTGATTCCCCGATTTCTTGCTGAACCGGGGCGGTCGGGTAGCCTTGTGGTTAAAGCGTTGGCTCGTCACGCCGAAGACCCGGGTTCGATTCCCGACATGGGTACAATGTGTGAAGCCCATTTCTGGTGTCCTCCGCCGTGATATTGCTGAAATATTGCTAAAAGCGGCGTAAAACCATACTCACTCACTCACTCTTGCTGAACCATTTGCCATATTGATGCAACAACCTTATTCATTCACGTATTTGCTGATTGAAGTAAAGCAACGAAGCATTAGCAGCACATGCATAGTTGTAACAGGATGATATTTTCATTGGGCCATGCTATCTACATTATTCTTTAAAACTGACAGATAGTTTTCCTTTCAAACTTGCAACAACCGAACAACAACTAAGCCACCATTACATTGGTGATTCTCGTGGCTGGAGAGAGTGAGATAACTGATTCTTCACATCGACTGAAACACCGTTCTCCCAAAGTGGTGACATGATGTTGTGAAACCAAGAAGGCCCGAGTGTACATTACATATGACATTTAGTCACACTGTCCTCTCCAAGTGGCCATAAGTCTTTGTGACAGGCATGAGTTAGTGAGTTTGGTTCAACGCCGCTTTGAACAGTTCAGCTTGTCAACATACTGTGATGGAGGTCTTAAGCATTTACCCATTTAGTGAAACCCTCGAGCACGGTCATGGTGCTGACAAAACTACAAACGTAATCAGGGTGAAGCGGGATTCGAACCCCGATCATAAGTTTCTCGCACGACTAAGGTGCGCAGCTTGAACAGCGAATTGTGGCGCCCTGAGTACTGGACCACAACAGTTAGTACTTACACTGCACCTCAACTGTAACACTGTCTTCTCCAGGGGTGGATACGCCATTGTCAGCTACACATCTGTAGTGCCCGGAACTGGATCTGAACACTCTTGGAATGTTGTAAAGCTGATCTCTGCCAACAATGTTCCCTCCATGGTACCAGGTAAAGTTAGATGGGGAAGGTTTTGCTGCTGTGACGAAACAATTCAAAGATACATTCGTCTCATCCGCGGGGAATATGTATCCGGTGCATGGCTCCACGGGGCGTATGTCCAGGGAGGGCGGATCTGGAAAAATGTTGAGAGCCATAAGCTGAATTACCTAAGTACAGTAAACTACGGTTATAACGAACACGCTTATAACGAACTGACGGATATAACGAACTTACTTACGTAAATTTAATTGTACTGGTCAAATACGGAACAGCAGTTGAAACTTGTAAGTAATTATCACAAATTTGTCATATTATTTGTCTCATCACATCTTATTCAATTGAGGAAAATGTGTTTGCAATATTCACTGTCTCCATAATACATGTCTTATTTCAGTGTCTGGCAATCTTGCAAATGAAAGCATTATTTAAGCATATTCTCCAGAGAAAATGGAGCTTCGTTGAATAATGATGCAACGTTTAAAGAAGAAACTACTTTAATGACGAAAATAGTTTCTACACACAAGAAGCCTAGGCATTGTCACGCGGTTTTGGACTTAACGCTCCAGCTGGAGTTAAGCCAAATGGGTGGCGTGTTACTGCATTTTACCGTACAGCCTTTACGTTGCTATTCGTTGTGTTTCTCTGACTAAAATAATTTCCGGGGTATTCGCAATGTTCCTCAAGTACATTAGTATTTGAAAATGAGGAAAAAGGTCGTGAAAGTAGGACTTTCCTATAAATATATATACTTCCATGGATATTGCTGGTGGCACAATCAAAGCATTCAATAATGTACACGACAAAACACATACAGTAAACTACGGTTATAACGAACTCAAAGGGACCACTAATTTTAGTTCGTAATAAACGTAGTTCGTTATAAGTATATATACAGCATACGTACAACAAATGCCGGGACTAAAAAAAAATAAGTTTG